>NC_084614.1:1177007-1182007 GCF_033978795.1 Nerophis ophidion
TGGAGTGATTTCTCCAGATTCTCTGAACCTTTTGATGATATCATGGAGCGTAGATGTGGAAATCCCTAAATTTCTTGCAATTGCACTTTGAGAAACGTTGTTCTTAAACTGTTTGACTATTTGCTCACACAGTTGTGGACAAAGGGGTGTACCTCGCCCCATCCTTTCCTGTGAAACACTGAGCATTTTTTGGGAAGCTGTTTTTATAGCCAATCATGGCACCCACCTGTTCCAAATTAGCCTTCACACCTGTGGGATGTCCCAAATAAGTGTTTGATGAGCATTTCTTAACTTTATCAGTATTTATTGCCACCTTTCCCAACTTGTTTGTTGCGTGTTGCTGGCATCAAATTCTAAAGTTAATGATTATTTGCACCAAAAAAATGTTTATCAGTTTGAACATGAAATATGTTGTCTTTGTAGCATATTCAACTGAATATGGCTTGAAAAGGATTTGCAAATCATTGTATTCTGTTTATATTTACATCTAACACAATTTCCCAACTCATATGGAAACGGGGTTTGTACTTAATTTAATAATTATTTACATTTATGAAAGAGTAATTCTGTTTGTAATTGAATTTTTAGTCAAGTAACGACTATTATTATTCCTTTTTAAAACAGATATTCCAAACATTGTTAATTGATAAACTGTTTTATCAGGATATGGTGTATTTACTCTTGCATCAATTTAAAAAGGTTCTTTTGTGGTCGAGTACCGAGGGAAGTTCATCTCAAGACATGAGCGGGACAAGAGACAGAAACCCTCTATAAATATCTTTACTATTTATCTGGCATTATATGCTCATAATGTTAACAACAAAAAGTGCTGATAATGTTATAATTAATAAGTTCTAACATTATTTTTATGTGTTTTGTTGCAGACACCAACTGTTGATGTTCTATCTCAACATTCTCCAGACTCATGTGAGCGATAAACCGACTTCATCCCTCCAACAGGTTATTACTTGACTATTTTACTATCCATCCATCCATCCATTTTCTACTACCTGTCCCTTTTTTGGGTTGGCGGGGTGTGCTTGAGCCTATCTGAGCTGCATTCGGGCGGAAGGCGGAGTACACCCTGGACAAGTCGCCACCTCATTACACGGCCAACACAAATAGACAACATTTACACTCACATTCACACACTAGGGCCAATTTAGTGTTGCCAATCAACCTATCCCCAGGTGCATGTCTTTGGAGGTAAGATGAAGCCGGAGTACCCGGAGGGAACCCACGCAGTCACGGGGAGAACATGCAAACTCCACACAGAAAGATCACGAGCCCAGGATTTAACTCAGGACTACTCAGGACCTTCGATTTGTGACGCACATGCACTAACCCCTGTTCCACCGTGCTGCCCTATATCTGCTAAAAACTTGACACAACCTATACTTCAAAATACATTTAATCCTTTTAACCTCTCACAGATCAGTTTATATGACAACATTTTTTCAAGCGTAAATCCATGTTAGTCTGTGGAATTTACAACTCATGTTTAGCAAAACAGATGTTACAGGTCAGCAACATGAATTCTATATGTGATCACTTGTCATGTACTCATATTGTTTGAACTAAAAAAGACTTCAGTGTGTTTCATATAAGGTCCTCATATTTTTCTGAACCACATTAGTGTGTGTTACAATGTTTAATTCAAAGCTTTAAAATGAGTGTTTCAATCCAGGTCCTCATATTTTCTGAACCACATTTTAGTGAATGTTACATTCTTAAATAATAGTCCAAGAGCTAAAACGCTATAATAATCTTTACTGTTTATGTAGAATTATATGCTCAGAATATTATCAACCAAAAGTGGTTGTTAATGTTATAATTAATTAGTTCTTACATTATATTTTTGTGTTTTGTTGCAGACACCAACTGTTGGGGTTCTATCTCAACATTCTCCAGATTCAGATGTGAGCGATAAACCGACTTCATCCCTCCAACAGGTTATTACAAGTCTATTTTTACTATATCTGCTCTAAATGTGACCCAACCTATATTTTGAAAGACATTTATTAATTTTAATCTCTCACAGATCAGTTTATATGACAACATTTTCGTAAGGGTACATCCATGTTAGTCAGTAAGGAGTTTGGAACTCATGTTTAGCAAAACAGGAGATGTTACAAGTCAACAACATACATTCTACATGTGACCACTCGTCATGTCCTTATATTGTTTGAACCAAGAAAGACTTAGGTGTGTTTCCTATAAGGTCCTCATATTTTCTAAACCAGATTAGTGTGTGTTACAATGTTAATGTCCAAGCTTTAAAATGAGTGTCTCAATTCAGGTCCTCATATTTTCTGAACCAGATTTTAGTGTGTTTTATATTCTTAATTAATTGTCTAAGAGCTGAAACTCTGTAATAATCTTTACTATTTATCTGGCATTGTATGCTCAGAGTTTTATCAACAAAAAGTGCTGATAATGTTATAATTAATTAGTTCTGACATTATATTTTTGTGTTTTGTTGCAGAAACCAACTGTTGAGGTTCCATCTCAACATTCTCCAGATTCAGATGTGAGCCATTAACTGACTTCATCCCTCCAACAGGTTATTACATGTCTATTTTTACTATATCTGCTCTAAATTTGACCCAACCTATATTTTGAAAGACATTTATTTATTTTAATCTCTCACAGATCAGTTTATATGACAACTTTTTCGCAAGGGTACATCCATGTTAGTCAGTAGAAAGTTTAGAACTCATGTTTAGCAAAACAGGAGATGTTACAAGTCAACAACATAAATTCTACATGTGAGCACTCGTCATGTCCTTATATTGTTTGAAGCAAGAAAGACTTAGGTGTGTTTCATATAATGTCCTCATATTTTCTGAACCAGAAAATGTGTGTTACAATGTTAATGTCAAAGCTTTAAAATGAGTGTCTCAATTCAGGTCCTCATATTTTCTGAACCAGATTTTTGAGTGTGTTACATTCTTAATGAATTGTCTAAGAGCTGAAACTCTGTAATAATCTTTACCCTTTATCTGGCATTGTATGCTCAGATTTTTATCAACAAAAAGTGGTGATAATGTTATAATTAATTAGTTATGACATTATATTTTTGTGTTTTGTTGCAGAAACCAACTGTTAAGGTTCTATCTCAACATTCTCTAGATTCAGATGACAGCCATAAACCGATTTCATCCCTCCAACAGGTTATTACATGTCTATTTTTACTATATCTGCTCTAAATTTGACCCAACCTATATTTTGAAAGACATTTATTAATTTTAATCTCTCACAGATCAGTTTATATGACAACATTTTCGTAAGGGTACATCCATGTTAGTCAGTAGGGAGTTTGGAACTCATGTTTAGCAAAACAGGAGATGTTACAAGTCAACAACATAAATTCTACATGTGAGCACTCGTCATGTCCTCATATTGTTTGAACCAAGAAAGACCTAGGTGTGTTTCATATAAGGTCCTCATATTTTCTGAACCAGATTAGTGTGTGTTAAAATGTTAATGTCAAAGCTTTAAAATGAGTGTTTCAATTCAGAAAATGCAGTGCATCTTGTTTACAGCCGGTTTCTGCAGCGCTGTTTTCATTGATCAAAGTATTTTTTCGGTGGTCGTGTTTTTGGTACATAACTTGTAAATAGTGCGCAAATAATAGGCTATATATATATAAATACATTCAAACCCCGTTTCCATATGAGTTGGGAAATTGTGTTAGATGTACATATAAACAGGATACAATTATTTGCAAAGAATTTTCAACCCCAATACTGTTGAATATGCTACAAAGACAACATATTTGATGTTAAAACTGCTAAACATTTTTTTTGCAAAGAATTTAGGGATTTTACCATCTACGGTCCGTAAAATTATCAAAAGGTTCAGAGAATCTGGAGAAATCACTGCACGTAAGCGATGTACTGCATTAAAAACCGACATCAGTGTGTAAAAGATATCACCACATGGGCTCAGAAATACTTCAGAAAACCACTGTCAGTTACTACAGTTGGTCGCTACATCTGTAAATGCAAGTTAAAACTCTACTATGCAAAGCAAATGCCATTTATCAACAACACAGAGGAACGCCGCGGGCTTCGCTGGGCCCGAGCTCATCTAAGATGGACTGATGCAAAGTGGAAAAGTGTTCTGTGGTCTGACGAGTCCACATTTCAAATTATATATGGAAATTGTGGACGTGGTGTTCTCCGGAACAAAGAGGAAAATAACCATCCGGCGCAAAGTTCAAAAGCCAGCATGTGTGATGGTATGGGGGTGTATTAGTGCCCAAGGCATGGGTAACTTACACATCTGAGAAGGCACCATTAATGCTGAATGGTCCATACAGGTTTTGGAGCAACATATGTTGTCATCCAAGCAACATTATCATGGACGCCCCTGCTTATTTCAGCAAAACAATGCCAAGCCACGTGTTACAACAGCGTGTCTTCGTAGTAAAAGAGTGTGGGTACTTTCCTTGCCCGCCTGCAGTCCAGACATGTCTCCCATCGAAAATGTGTAGCGCATTATGAAGCGTAAAACACGACAACTTAAGCTGTACATCAAGCAAGAATGGTAAAGAATTCCACTTTCAAAACTTCAACAATTAGTTTCCTCAGTTCCCAAACGTTTATTGAGTGTTGTTAAAAGAAAATGTGATGTAACACAGTGGTGAACATGCCCCTTCCCAACTACTTTGGCACGTGTTTCAGCCATGAAATTCAAAGTTAATTATTATTTGCAAAAAAAAAAAGTTTGAGTTTGAACATCAAATATGTTGTCTTTGTAATGCTTTCAATTGAATATGGGTTGAAAAGGATTTGCAAATCATTGTATTCAGTTTATATTTACATCTAACACAATTTCCCAACTTTTATGGAAACGGGGTTTGTATATATATTAGGGCTGGGCAATGATTAAAATTTTTAATCGAAGTTAATCGCACTATTTCTCTTATTAATCGCGATTAAATGCATTGTATACGCAAAGCCCAATAATGAATTCAAAAGTAGTGTATAGTGCAC
>NC_084614.1:1187007-1192007 GCF_033978795.1 Nerophis ophidion
ATGCCATGACCACTATGCCATGCCCACTATGCCATGCCCACTATGCCATGCCCACTACGCCATGCCCACTATGCCATGCCCACTATGCCATGCCCACTACGCCATGCCCACTATGCCATGCCCACTACGCCATGCCCACTATGCCATGCCCACTATGCCATGCCCACTATGCCATGCCCACTACGCCATGCCCACTATGCCATGCCCACTATGCCATGCCCACTATGCCATGACCACTATGCCATGCCCACTATGCCATGACCACTATGCCATGCCCACTATGCCATGCCCACTATGCCATGCCCACTACGCCATGCCCACTATACCATGCCCACTATGCCATGCCCACTATGCCATGCCCACTACGCCATGCCCACTATGCCATGCCCACTATGCCATGACCACTATGCCATGCCCACTATGCCATGACCACTATGCCATGCCCACTATGCCATGCCCACTATGCCATGCCCACTACGCCATGCCCACTATGCCATGCCCACTATGCCATGCCCACTACGCCATGCCCACTATGCCATGCCCACTATGCCATGCCCACTATGCCATGCCCACTACGCCATGCCCACTATGCCATGCCCACTATGCTATGCCCACTATGCCATGACCACTATGCCATGCCCACTATGCCATGCCCACTACGCCATGCCCACTATGCCATGCCCACTATGCCATGCCCACTATGCCATGACCACTATGCCATGCCCACTATGCCATGACCACTATGCCATGCCCACTATGCCATGCCCACTATGCCATGCCCACTACGCCATGCCCACTATACCATGCCCACTATGCCATGCCCACTATGCCATGCCCACTACGCCATGCCCACTATGCCATGCCCACTATGCCATGCCCACTATGCCATGCCCACTACGCCATGCCCACTATACCATGCCCACTATGCCATGACCACTATGCCATGCCCACTATGCCATGCCCACTATGCCATGCCCACTATGCCATGCCCACTATGCCATGCCCACTACGCCATGCCCACTATACCATGCCCACTATGCCATGCCCACTATGCCATGCCCACTACGCCATGCCCACTATGCCATGCCCACTATGCCATGCCCACTATGCCATGACCACTATGCCATGCCCACTATGCCATGCCCACTATGCCATGCCGCCCCTACTTATATGGTTACTCTTGTTATATTCTTATTTTACTGCTATATTTTTATTCCCATTGTTGCTTTTTATTTTTTATTCTTATTGTAATATTTCTCTATTTTGTTTCCATTTAAAGCCCCAATATTTACTTTTTACTTTTTTAAATTGATCGCAACTCTGCTGGAATTTTAATTTTCCAGAAGGATTCCATAAAGTTCTATCTATCTATCTATCTATCTATCTATCTATCTATCTATCTATCTATCTATCTATCTATCTATCTATCTATCTATCTATCTATCTATCTATCTATCTATCTGTCTGTCTGTCTGTCTGTCTGTCTATCTATCTATCTATCTATCTATCTATCTATCTATCTATCTATCTATCTATCTATCTATCTATCTATCTATCTATCTATCTATCTATCTATCTATCTGTTTGTCTGTCTGTCTGTCTGTCTATCTATCTATCTATCTATCTATCTATCTATCTATCTATCTATCTATCTATCTATCTATCTATCTATCTATCTATCTATCTATCTATCTATCTATCTATCTGTTTGTCTGTCTATCTATCCATCTATCTATCTATCTATCTATCTATCTATCTATCTATCTATCTATCTATCCATTTATCCTTCTATCTATCTATCTATCTATCTATCTAAATATCTATCTATCTATCTATCTATCTATCTATCTATCTATCTATCTATCTATCTATCTATATGTATATATGTATATATGGTTGAGGTTTCTGAGGTTTATCAATTTTACAGTGCTTAATAACAGTGTAGAGTAAAATATATGTTAGGTCAGGAAGAAACACAGAGGCTATTTCATCCCTACAAGCCTGTTTCATCCCAACACCTCTGTTTCATCTTTACTAGCCTGTTTCACCCCTACAAGCCTGTTTCATCTTTACAAGCCTGTTTCATCTTTACAAGCCTGTTTCATCCCTACACGTCTGTTTCATCCCTACAAGCCTGTTTCATCTTTACAAGCCTGTTTCATCTTTACAAGCCTGTTCATCCCTACACGTCTGTTTCATCCCTACACGTCTGTTTCATCCCTACAAGCCTGTTTCATCCCTACATGCCTGTTTCATCCCTACTAGCCTGTTTCATCCCTACACCTCTGTTTCACCCCTACAAGCCTGTTTCATCCCTACATGTCTGTTTCATCCCTACTAGCCTGTTTCATCCTTACTAGCCTGTTTCATCCCTACAAGCCTGTTTCATCCCTACACGTCTGTTTCATCCTTACAATCCTGTTTCATCCCTACAAACCTGTTTCTACCCTAAAAGCTTGTTTCATCCGAACAATCCTGTTTCATCTTTACAAACCTGTTTCATCCCTACAAGCCTGTTTCATCCCTACAAGCCTGTTTCATCCTTACAATCCTATTTCATCCCTACAAACCTGTTTCTAGTCTAAAAGCTTGTTTCATCCCTACAAGCCTGTTTCATCCCCACACGTTTGTTTCATCCCTACTAGCCTGTTTCATCCCTACATGTCTGTTTCATCCCTACATGCCTGTTTCATCCCTACACGTCTGTTTCATCACTGCAATCGTGTTTCATCTTTACAAGCCCGTTTCATCCCTACTAGCCTGTTTCATCCCTACATGTCTGTTTCATCCCTACAATCCTGTTTCATCCCTACAAACCTGTTTCTACCCTAAAAGCTTGTTTCATCCGAACAATCCTGTTTCATCTTTACAAACCTGTTTCATCCCTACAAGCCTGTTTCATCCCTACAAGCCTGTTGCATCCTTACAATCCTATTTCATCCCTACAAACCTGTTTCTACCCTAAAAGCTTGTTTCATCCCTACAAGCCTGTTTCATCCCCACACGTTTGTTTCATCCCTACTAGCCTGTTTCATCCCTACATGTCTGTTTCATCCCTACATGCCTGTTTCATCCCTACACGTCTGTTTCATCACTACAATCGTGTTTCATCTTTACAAGCCCGTTTCATCCCTACTAGCCTGTTTCATCCCTACATGTCTGTTTCATCCCTACAATGCTGTTTCATCTTTACAAGCCTGTTTCTACCCTAAAAACTTGTTTCATCCCTACACGTCTGTTTCATCCCTACAAATCTGTTTCATCCTTACTAGCCTGTGTTATCCCTACAAGCTTGTTTCATCCCTACAAGCTTGTTTCATCCCTATAAGCCTGTTTCATCCCTACATGTCTGTTTCATCCCTACACGGCTGTTTCATCCCTACAAGCCTGTTTCATCCTTACATGCCTGTTTTATCCCTACAAGCTTGTTTCATCCCCACACGTCTGTTTCATCCCTACACGTCTGTTTCATTCCTACAAGCCTGTTTCATCCCTACACGTCTGTTTCATCCCTACAAGGTTGCTTCATCCCTCCAAGCCTGTTCCTGCCCTACAAGCCTGTTTCGCAGATTTCCCTGCTGCATCAGTGGTTGCCATGGTGCTGACTGAGGAGCACTGAGAAACAGGCTTGTAGGGATGATACAGCCGCTGTGTTGTCCCTGAGCTAACATACAAACATGTATACAAACATACTATTCTGTCCTTCGTGTTTGTGTTTGTGGCGTAAACAAGATGACAGATAGTTAACATGAAGATCCCAACTTGTATACAAACATACTATTCTGTCCTACATGTTTGTGTTTGTAGCGTAAACAAGTTGACAGATAGTTAACATGAAGATCCCAACTTGTATACAAACATACTATTCTCTCCCACGTGTTTGTGTTTGTGGCGTAAACAAGTTGACAGATAGTTAACATGAAGATCCCAACATGTATACAAACATACTATTCTGTCCTACGTGTTTGTGTTTGTGGCGTAAACAAGTTGACAGATAGTTAACATGAAGATCCCAACTTGTATACAAACATACTATTCTGTCCTACGTGTTTGTGTTTGTGGCGTAAACAAGTTGACAGATAGTTAACATGAAGATCCCAACATGTATACAAACATACTATTCTGTCCTACGTGTTTGTGTCGGTGGCGTAAACAAGTTGACAGATAGTTAACATGAAGATCCCAACTTGTATACAAACATACTATTCTGTCCTTCGTGTTTGTGTTTGTGGCGTAAACAAGATGACAGATAGTTAACATGAAGATCCCAACTTGTATACAAACATACTATTCTGTCCCACGTGTTTGTGTTTGTGGCGTAAACAAGTTGACAGATAGTTAACATGAAGATCCCAACTTGTATACAAACATACTATTCTGTCCTACGTGTTTGTGTTTGTGGCGTAAACAAGATGACAGATAGTTAACATGAAGATCCCAACTTGTATACAAACATACTATTCTGTCCTACGTGTTTGTGTTTGTGGCGTAAACAAGTTGGCAGATAGTTAACATGAAGATCCCAACTTGTATACAAACATACTATTCTGTCCTACGTGTTTGTGTTTGTGGCGTAAACAAGTTGACAGATAGTTAACATGAAGATCCCAACTTGTATACAAACATACTATTCTGTCCTACGTGTTTGTGTTTGTGGCGTAAACAAGATGACAGATAGTTAACATGAAGATCCCAACATGTATACAAACATACTATTCTGTCCTACGTGTTTGTGTCTGTGGCGTAAACAAGATGGCAGATAGTTAACATGAAGATCCCAACTTGTATACAAACATACTATTCTGTCCTACGTGTTTGTGTCGGTGGCGTAAACAAGTTGACAGATAGTTAACATGAAGATCCCAACTTGTATGCAAACATACTATTCTGTCCTACGTGTTTGTGTTTGTGGCGTAAACAGGAGGACAGATAGTTAACATGAAGATCCCAACTTGTATACAAACATACTATTCTGTCCTACGTGTTTGTGTTTGTGGCGT
>NC_084614.1:1197007-1284267 GCF_033978795.1 Nerophis ophidion
CGATGTAACAGCCAATCAGCAGTGCGTATTCAGAGCGATGTAACAGCCAATCAGCAGTGCGTATTCAGAACGATGTAACAGCCAATCAGCAGTGCGTATTCAGAGCGATGTAACAGCCAATCAACAGTGTGTATTCAGAGCGATGTAACAGCCAATCAACAGTGTGTATTCAGAGCGATGTAACAGCCAATCAGCAGTGTGTATTCAGAGCGATGTAACAGCCAATCAGCAGTGTGTATTCAGAGCGATGTAACAGCCAATCAGCAGTGTGTATTCAGAGCGATGTAACAGCCAATCAGCAGTATGTATTCAGAGCGATGTAACAGCCAATCAGCAGTGTGTATTCAGAGCGATGTAACAGCCAATCAGCAGTGTGTATTCAGAGCGATGTAACAGCCAATCAGCAGTGTGTATTCAGAGCGCAGGGAGTCAATGCTTCAGCGTCGAGCAGATATGTGTTTAGCAGGGGAGCAGCGGACATCGTACTCCCCTCAAATTATAAAAAACCTCCCAGTCACAACTATTACAAACATCACTATGAGCCCGTTGACCTTCTAGAAATTTCAACTGCAGCTCAGCTCGCTCGCAGTTCTGGCTTGAGGTGAAGGCTAATTAGCTTTTAGTGTAACGTTAGATCATTTTGCTGTGTGTGTGTGTATGTATGTGCGCGTGTGTGTGTGTGTGTGTGTATGTGCGTGTGTGCGCATGTGTGTGTGTGTGTGTATTAGGGGCAGCAAAGCCCTGTCTGTCTGTTATTTCATTGAACTCCATGGTGTTCAGGGATGAAAAGTCTCTCCTATTGCTATTGTACTATTTTTTCAGCTATAGTTACATTAATCATTAGTAGGGTTGGGTATCGAGTATCGATTGGAACCGGGACTAACTTTCCGATTCTCCCGGAATCGTTCAAAAGTTAAAATTTCGATTCCTAGTTTCGATACCCAGTCCGCCGACCGGAAAAAAATAAAAAGTCCGCCGACCCGGAAGAAGAAGCCGCTGAACACCAAGGAAGAAGCGCCCACCGCCGGAAGTGTTAGCATAGCTGAGCCTATGTAGCCGAGCGAGTCAGTCAAGCATGGATAGTGGGCGTCGGCGGTCCAAAGTGTGGCTTTATTTTACTAAAAAAAATGAAATATCGGCGAAATGTAAGACGTGCGGCAGGACTGTTTGGTGCTTAGGAGGCTGGATGTCCAACATGATGAAGCACCTCCCAGTTCATGGAGTACAAATAGATGTGTGTCCTGTCCTGGACAGGAGACACTATCTGTCCAGAACACTCACACATCCTGCCTGCTCATTTTCCTAAACAACAACTGTCTCTGATTTTATACTCTACCTGCTGTTAATCAGGACTGGCTTTTGCAAGTTGTTTATTATTGTTTATTTGCTTTTCTGCACCAGGTTAGCTCATCAGTGGGAGCACGGTAACATGTTTAAGTACCTGCAGCATCACACACTTGTGTGTGTAAATGTCTTTTCATGAGGTTTCCTGCAGCATCACACACTTGTGTGTGTAAATGTCTTTTCATGAGGTTTCCTGCAGCATCATACACTTGTGTGTGTAAATGTCTTTTCATGAGGTTTCCTGCAGCATCACACACTTGTGTGTGTAAATGTGTTTTCATGAGGTTTCCTGCAGCATCATACACTTGTGTGTGTAAATGTCTTTTCATGAGGTTTCCTGCAGCATCATACACTTATGTGTGTAAATGTGTTTTCATGAGGTTTCCTGCAGCATCATACACTTGTGTGTGTAAATGTCTTTTCATGAGTTTTCCTGCAGCATCATACACTTGTGTGTGTAAATGTCTTTTCATGAGGTTTCCTGCAGCATCACACACTTGTGTGTGTAAATGTCTTTTCATGAGGTTTCCTGCAGCATCATACACTTGTGTGTGTAAATGTCTTTTCATGAGTTTTCCTGCAGCATCATACACTTGTGTGTGTAAATGTCTTTTCATGAGGTTTCCTGCAGCATCATACACTTGTGTGTGTAAATGTCTTTTCATGAGGTTTCCTGCAGCATCATACACTTGTGTGTGTAAATGTCTTTTCATGAGGTTTCCTGCAGCATCACACACTTGTGTGTGTAAATGTCTTTTCATCAGGTTTCCTGCAGCATCATACACTTGTGTGTGTAAATGTCTTTTCATGAGGTTTCCTGCAGCATCACACACTTGTGTGTGTAAATGTCTTTTCATGAGGTTTCCTGCAGCATCATACACTTGTGTGTAAATGTCTTTAAATGAGGTTTCCTGCAGCATCATACACTTGTGTGTGTAAATGTCTTTTCATGAGGTTTCCTGCAGCATCATACACTTGTGTGTGTAAATGTCTTTTCATGAGGTTTCCTGCAGCATCATACACTTGTGTGTGTAAATGTGTTTTCATGAGGTTTCCTGCAGCATCACACACTTGTGTGTGTAAATGTCTTTTCATGAGGTTTCCTGCAGCATCATACACTTGTGTGTGTAAATGTCTTTTCATGAGCTTTTCAAAAATAAAGCTCTTTTGATGAAAGTGTAAATGGATTCATAATTTATAATATTTATATTCAAGTTCATAGATTTGATATGTATATTCTAGTTGAAAACAGCCCTATGAGGAATTTATAGTAAAGTTCATAAAAAGTTAATATAATTAAAATTAATGGTGAATGTCAGACTATTTCATTCAGAAAGACTGTAGGTTAGCTAGCTCATTTAAAATATGCTAAACTTTTATTTGACCCTGCCTTTTTTTATTTAAAGAAAGAATCGGAATCGAGAATCTTCAGGAATCGGAATCGAAACAAAGAATCGGAATTGTTCGAATTCAAACGATACTCAACCCTAATCATTAGTAATGTAGCAGCCTAGTTTTGAATGGCAGGGTCCCTGCTATCACATGTTGATACAAATATAACATTTACATAATCAAAGTCCACTACAGGCTTCCCAAATTCTGTAATAAATGAAGCATGATGAGTGGACTTGAAACTGTTTATTGTTGCACTTTTTATATGCAGAAGAAAAGTTGTGTCATTTTATTTCATCCAAACAACAAGTTGAGACAGTTTAATGTGGATTAACGTGAGCAGAATTATTATAGTGTTGCCAATGTTAAAAGGATAAAGCCATTGTTTACAAATCTGGTAAATAAATAACCAAAAAATCTATATTTTGTTGTTTTCTTACTGTACCGAAAATGAACCGAACCGTGACCTCTAAACCCAGGTATGTACCCAACCCAAGTTTTGGTGTACCGTTACACACAACAACAATTATGATGATACACACAAGAACAATAATGTTACACACAACAATTATGATGATACACACACAACAATAATGTTACACACAACAATTATGATGATACACACACAACAATAATGTTACACACAATGTGCCTTTCTGCTTGACTTCTGGGTGTGTGCTGATTGGTTGAGGTCATGTGATGTTGAGGTCATGTGATTGTGTTTCAGGGTGTTTGGAGCCGCCCTGCTGGCTGAAGACAAGACTGCAGGTAAAAAGATTCTCGTGCCCTATGGTCTTCTTCTATGGTTTATGTCCATGGTCTTCTTCTATGGTTTATGTCCATGGTCTTCTTCTATGGTTTATGTCCATGGTCTTCTTCTATGGTTTATGTCCATGGTCTTCTTCTATGCCAGGGGTCAGCAACCTTTACCACTCAAAGAGCCATTTTGACCTGTTCCACAAAATAAAGAAAATAATTGGAGCCACAAGACTCTTGAAATGTATAATAAAAATAACACTGTATACAGAGTGTTAGTTTACTTTGTGCTATGTATAAACCAGTGCTATGTATAAACCAGTGCTCTGTATAAACCAGTGCTATGTATAAACCAGTGCTATGTAAAAACCAGTGCTATGTATAAACCAGTGCTATGTATAAACCAGTGCTATGTAAAAACCAGTGCTATGTATAAACCAGTGCTATGTATAAACCAGTGCTCTGTATAAACCAGTGCTATGTATAAACCAGTGCTATGTATAAACCAGTGCTATGTAAAAACCAGTGCTATGTATAAACCAGTGCTATGTATAAACCAGTGCTCTGTATAAACCAGTACTCTGTATAAACCAGTGCTATGTATAAACCAGTGCTATGTATAAACCAGGGGTCTCAGACACGCAGCCCACAATTAAATATGCAGATTTGATGTTAATAAGGTCAGTCAGTTTTACCTGGATGCCTACAATTCCTCCCTTTTTGTCTGGGGGACTGGTGGGTCACAGAGTGACTATTCCCTCGGACGTCTGCTGAGTAAAACCCAAACAATAACAATAAGGGCTTGCTACGATGGCACTATGTTTAGTGCCCTCCACAACTTGTACAAACCAGTCCGGTCACGTGGGGTATGTAACTTGTGTAGACGCACACATGCCACTGCAAGGCATTCTTGTTCAACAGCCATGCAGGTCACACTGAGGGTTGTGATATAGACAACTGTAACACTCTTACTAACATGCGCCACACTGTGAACCCACACCAAACAAGAATGACAAACACATTTCGGGAGAACATCCTCACAGTAACACAACATAAACACAACATAACAAATACCCAGAATCCCATTCAATGCTGACTATTCCGGGCTTCATTATACACCCTGCTACCACCCCCGCCCCACGCCCCCTCCTGCGTCGGTTGAGGTGGGCGGGGTTTGGTGCCAGCGGGGTGTATAATGAAACCTGGAAGAGTCAGCATTGCATGGGATTCTGGGTATTTGTTATGTTGTGTTACTGTGAGGATGTTCTCCTGAAATGTGTTTGGCATTCTTGTTTGGTGTGGGTTCACAGTGTGGCACATATTAGTAAGAGTGTTACAGTTGTCTATATCACAACTCTCAGTGTGACCTGCATGGCTGTTGAACAAGTATGCCTTGCAGTCGTTTGAGGATTGTTTGGAGGTCTCACACAAAACATGACCAGCCAGCACACACATAGTGTTGTGTGACAGCGGCCATAAGTACATTTAGTGGAAGATGTTACGGGTGTTGCCAGCGTGGCCCGCCCTCAATCTGGCTGTCCGGGTGAGAGTCGCAGTACACAAACCTCTCTCACATTTAGGGAAAGGCACTGAGGTCAGAAATCTCCTGGGAAATTTGGGAAGGTCAACAAGTTTACAGCTGAGCCACACTAGAGTGATCAAAGAGTCGACCCCTGTTCTATGCTTTATGTCTATGGTTTATGTTTATGCTTTATGTCTATGGTTTATGTTTATGCTTTATGTCTATGGTTTATGTTTATGCTTTATGTCTATGGTTTATGTTTATGCTTTATATCTATGGTTTATGTTTATGCTTTATGTCTATGGTTTATGTTTATGCTTTATGTCTATGGTTTATGTGTGCAGTGGTGATGTATGATGATGATGTACATGTGTGCAGCGGCGATGTATGATGCTGATGTACGTGTGCGCAGCAATGATGTATGATGATGATGTACATGTGTGCAGTGGTGGTGTATGATGATGATGTACATGTGTGCAGCGGTGATGTGTGATGATGATGTACATGTGCGCAGTGGTGATGTATGATGATGATGTACATGTGCGCGGCGGTGATGTATGATGATGTACATGTGCGCGGCGGTGATGTATGATGATGATGTACATGTGTGCGGCGGTGATGTATGATGATGATGTACATGTGTGCGGCGGTGATGTATGATGATGATGTACATGTGTGCGGCGGTGATGTATGATGATGATGTACATGTGTGCGGCGGTGATGTATGATGATGATGTACATGTGTGCGGTGGTGATGTATGATGATGATGTACATGTGTGTAGCAGTGATGTATGATGATGTACATGTGTGCAGTGGTGATGTATGATGATGATGTACATGTGTGCAGTGGTGATGTATGATGATGATGTACATGTGTGCAGTGGTGATGTATGATGATGATGTACATGTGTGTGGCGGTGATGTATGATGATGATGTACATGTGTGCAGCGGTGATGTATGATGATGATGTACATCTGTGCAGTGGTGATGTATGATGATGATGTACATGTGTGCAGTGGTGATGTATGATGATGATGTACATGTGTGCAGTGGTGATGCATGATGATGATGTACATGTGTGCAGCGGTGATGTATGATGATGATGTACATGTGTGCAGCGGTGATGTATGATGATGATGTACATGTGTGCAGTGGTGATGTATGATGATGATGTACATGTGTGCAGGAGTGATGTATGATGATGATGTACATGTGTGCGGCAGTGATGTATGATGATGATGTACATGTGTGCAGTGGTGATGTATGATGATGATGTACATGTGTGCAGTGGTGATGTATGATGATGATGTACATGTGTGCAGGAGTGATGTATGATGATGATGTACATGTGTGCAGCGGTGATGTATGATGATGATGTACATGTGTGCAGTGGTGATGTATGATGATGATGTACATGTGTGCAGTGGTGATGTATGATGATGATGTACATGTGTGCAGCAGTGATGTATGATGATGATGTACATGTGTGCAGCAGTGATGTATGATGATGATGTACATGTGTGCAGTGGTGATGTATGATGATGATGTACATGTGTGCAGTGGTGATGTATGATGATGATGTACATGTGTGCAGCAGTGATGTATGATGATGATGTACATGTGTGCAGCAGTGATGTATGATGATGATGATGTACATGTGTGCAGCAGTGAGGACGCTGGTGGCCCCCTGCTGGCTGCTGGAGGAGTTTGTGGTGACCAGTGAGTGTTCTCAGTGTGGTGCCTTCCAGACGGTAAGGCTAGCTTAGCTTAGCTTAGCAGTTAGCAGTTAGCATGACTGAAGTGTGTCATGTGACCAGAAGAGCAGGGCAGCGTGTGGACAAACAGGATATGTGGAGCGTGTCAACTGTACCAAGTCTAACAAAGATGACTACAAGAGGTGAGCACTCCCTCTCACACTCATTGTTGTGTTGTCACTCTCACACTCATTGTTGTGTTGGCACTCTCACACTCATTGTTGTGTTGGCACTCTCACACTCATTGTTGTGTTGGCACTCTCACACTCGTTGTGTTGGCACTCTCACACTCATTGTTGTGTTGGCACTCACACTCATTGTTGTGTTGGCACTCTCACACTCATTGTTGTGTTGGCACTCTCACACTCATTGTTGTGTTGGCACTCTCACACTCATTGTTGTGTTGGCACTCTCACACTCATTGTTGTGTTGGCACTCTCACACTCGTGTTGGCACTCTCACACTCATTGTTGTGTTGGCACTCTCACACTCATTGTTGTGTTGGCACTCTCACACTCATTGTTGTGTTGGCACTCTCACACTCATTGTTGTGTTGGCACTCTCACACTCATTGTTGTGTTGGCACTCTCACACTCATTGTTGTGTTGTCATGACAGTGATTGTTGTATAGTTGTGTTGTCATGACAGTGATTGTTGTGTTGTCACTCTCACACTCATTGTGTTGTCACTCTCACACTCATTGTTGTGTTGTCATGACAGTGATTGTTGTGTTGTCACTCTCACACTCATTGTTGTGTTGTCATGACAGAGATTGTTGTGTTGTGGTGTTGCAGCTGCCGCTCGGCCGCCATGGAGGAACACAGCTTCTGGAAGTTTGAGGCGGCCATGTTGGCGGTGACGTCGCTCAGCGCGGTGGTTGTGGTCGCACGTCAGCGTTGGCTCGATCGCCTCGCCTCAGAGAAAGTTCGCCGACAGATCGAGTCTATCTGAGAGCTTCAAGGACATCCGTAAAAATCACAACTTTATTTCAAATCTTGTCAGCTGCTCATCACAAACTATAACAAAACTGTTGATGACAGGACTGCGGTGTCCAGGTGTCTTTGAACGCAGCATCAGCTTGTTTAGGTTGATGTTCATCATAACAAATAAAACATGTTGACATCACCGCAACGTCCCAGTGTCCCTGAACGCAGCATTGGCTCGTCAATACTGTTGGTGGTATGACTGTTGAACGCAGTACCAGCCTCTTTCAACTGAGGCTCCAAAACATCTTCACAACACTGCAATATCCCAGTGTCTTTGAACGCAGCACCAGCCTCTTTCAACTGAGGCTCCAAAACATCTTCACACCATTGCAATATCCCAGTGTCTTTGAACGCAGCACCAGCGGATTGCAACTGAGGCTCCAAAACATCTTCACAACACTGCAATATCCCAGTGTCTTTGAACGCAGCACCAGCCTCTTTCAACTGAGGCGCCAAAACATCTTCACACCACTGCAATATCCCGGTGTCTTTGAACGCAGCACCAGCCTCTTTCAACTGAGGCGCCAAAACATCTTCACACCACTGCAATATCCCGGTGTCTTTGAACGCAGTACCAGCCTCTTTCAACTGAGGCTCCAAAACATCTTCACAACACTGCAATATCCCAGTGTCTTTGAACGCAGCACCAGCCTCTTTCAACTGAGGCTCCAAAACATCTTCACACCATTGCAATATCCCAGTGTCTTTGAACGCAGCACCAGCGGATTGCAACTGAGGCTCCAAAACATCTTCACAACACTGCAATATCCCAGTGTCTTTGAACGCAGCACCAGCCTCTTTCAACTGAGGCGCCAAAACATCTTCACACCACTGCAATATCCCGGTGTCTTTGAACGCAGCACCAGCCTCTTTCAACTGAGGCTCCAAAACATCTTCACACCACTGCAATATCCCGGTGTCTTTGAACGCAGCACCAGCCTTTCAACTGAGGCGCCAAAACATCTTCACACCACTGCAATATCCCAGTGTCTTTGAACGCAGCACCAGCCTCTTTCAACTGAGGCTCCAAAATATCTTCACAACACTGCAATATCCCAGTGTCTTTGAACGCAGCACCAGCCTCTTTCAACTCCATCCATCCATTTTCTACCGCTTATTCCCTTTCGGGGTCGCGGGGGGCGCTGGCGCCTATCTCAGCTACAATCGGGCGGAAGGCGGTGCACACCCTGGACAAGGCCTCTTTCAACTGAGGCGCCAAAACATCTTCACACCACTGCAATATCCCGGTGTCTTTGAACGCAGCACCAGCCTCTTTCAACTGAGGCTCCAAAATATCTTCACAACACTGCAATATCCCAGTGTCTTTGAACGCAGCACCAGCCTCTTTCAACTCCATCCATCCATTTTCTACCGCTTATTCCCTTTCGGGGTCGCGGGGGGCGCTGGCGCCTATCTCAGCTACAATCGGGCGGAAGGCGGTGCACACCCTGGACAAGGCCTCTTTCAACTGAGGCGCCAAAACATCTTCACACCACTGCAATATCCCGGTGTCTTTGAACGCAGCACCAGGCTCTTTCAACTGAGGCTCCAAAACATCTTCACACCATTGCAATATCCCAGTGTCTTTGAACGCAGCACCAGCCTCTTTCAACTGAGGCTCCAAAACATCTTCACACCATTGCAATATCCCAGCGTCTTTGAACGCAGCACCAGCCTCTTTCAACTGAGGCGCCAAAACATCTTCGCACCACTGCAATATCCCAGTGTCTTTGAACGCAGCACCAGCCTCTTTCAACTGAGGCTCCAAAACATCTTCACAACACTGCAATATCCCAGTGTCTTTGAACGCAGCACCAGCCTCTTTCAACTGAGGCGCCAAAACATCTTCACACCACTGCAATATCCCGGTGTCTTTGAACGCAGCACCAGCCTCTTTCAACTGAGGCTCCAAAACATCTTCACACCACTGCAATATCCCGGTGTCTTTGAACGCAGCACCAGCCTTTCAACTGAGGCGCCAAAACATCTTCACACCACTGCAATATCCCGGTGTCTTTGAACGCAGCACCAGCCTCTTTCAACTGAGGCTCCAAAACATCTTCACACTACTGCAATATCCCGGTGTCTTTGAACGCAGCACCAGCCTCTTTCAACTGAGGCGCCAAAACATCTTCACACCACTGCAATATCCCGGTGTCTTTGAACGCAGCACCAGCCTCTTTCAACTGAGGCTCCAAAACATCTTCACAACACTGCAATATCCCAGTGTCTTTGAACGCAGCACCAGCCTCTTTCAACTAAGGCTCCAAAACATCTTCACACCACTGCAATATCCCAGTGTCTTTGAACGCAGCACCAGCCTCTTTCAACTGAGGCTTCAAAACATCTTCACACCATTGCAATATCCCACTGTCTTTGAACGCAGCACCAGCCTCTTTCAACTGAGGCGCCAAAACATCTTCACACCACTGCAATATCCCGGTGTCTTTGAACGCAGCACCAGCCTCTTTCAACTGAGGCGCCAAAACATCTTCACACCACTGCAATATCCCGGTGTCTTTGAACGCAGCACCAGCCTCTTTCAACTGAGGCTCCAAAACATCTTCACAACACTGCAATATCCCAGTGTCTTTGAACGCAGCACCAGCCTCTTTCAACTGAGGCTTCAAAACATCTTCACACCATTGCAATATCCCACTGTCTTTGAACGCAGCACCAGCCTCTTTCAACTGAGGCGCCAAAACATCTTCACACCACTGCAATATCCCAGTGTCTTTGAACGCAGCACCAGCCTCTTTCAACTGAGGCTCCAAAACATCTTCACAACACTGCAATATCCCAGTGTCTTTGAACGCAGCACCAGCCTCTTTCAACTGAAGCTCCAAAACATCTTCACACCATTGCAATATCCCAGTGTCTTTGAACACAGCACCAGCCTCTTTCAACTGAGGCGTCTAAACATCTTCACACCACTGCAATATCCCAGTGTCTTTGAACGCAGCACCAGCGGATTTCAACTGAGGCTCCAAAACATTTTCACACCACTGCAATATCCCAGTGTCTTTGAACGCAGCAGCAGCTTGTTGAAATTGATGCTCATTAAACTAATTAAAACTGTGGGTGGTATGACTCAGTCTGAATTGATGCTCCAAACGCCCATGTTGACATCACTGCAATATCCCGGTGTCTTTGAAGGCGGCGTCGGCTTGTTCAAGTTGATGCTTGTGAAAACTATTCAAAACTGTTGACATGGTTGGAATGTCAAAGTGTCTTCAAACGCAGCATCAACCTAAACTTAGGTTTTCATTTTACTGGATTTAGGTTCAACTTGATGCTCATCAAAGCTGATACAACTGCTGACATCAATGGGATGTCGCAGTGCCTTTAAATGCAACACCAGATTGTTGCTTAGGTTGATTCTTGTCAAAACTAAAATACAGTTGACATCACTGGAATGACCCAGCATCGTTGAACGCAGCATCAAGTTGCTGTTGAGGAAGAAAATCGTCAAGATGGTAGCAAAACATGTTTATGTCCCAGTGTCTTCGAACGCAGCATAAACTAGCTCAGGTTGATGCTTCAAAACTAACACAAACTCTTGACATCACTGGGATGTCCCAGTATTGTTGAATGCAGCATCCATTTGTTTAAGTGGATGTTCGTCAAAATGAACAAAAACTGTTCATATAAATGCAATGTCCCAGGATCATTGAAGGCAGCATCCGCTTGTTCACTTTAATGCTTGTCAAAACAAAACAAAAACTGTTGACATATCTGCAATGTCACAGTGTCTTTGAATGCAGCGCCAGCTTGTTCAAGTTGATGCTCATCAAGTTATAAACACTTGATAAGCACTGCAACGTCCCAGTGTCTTTGAATGCAGCATCAGCTTGTTCACTTCTTAATGCTTGTCAAAACAAAACAAAAAAACCTGTTGACAACACTGCAACGTCCCAGTGTCTTTGAATGCAGCTTTAGCTTGTTAAAATTGACACTTTGAAAACTTTATTCAGGGAAAATTGGCAATAAAATCAAAATGTTTCCAGCTTAAAATCTAATAAATATAAAATGTTTCCCAGCGTCTTTAGAAGGTGAAGGAACTGCACTAGTTATTGATCGATTACCTAATGATCCACTAGTTATTGATCTATTACCTAATGATCCACTAGTTACTGATCTATTAACTAATGATCCACTTGTTATTGATCTATTACCTAATGATCCACTAGTTACTGATCTATTAACTAATGATCCACTTGTTATTGATCTATTACCTAATGATCCACTAGTTACTGATCTATTAACTAATGATCCACTAGTTACTGATCTATTAACTAATGATCCACTAGTTATTGATCTATTACCTAATGATCCACTAGTTACTGATCTATTAACTAATGATCCACTAGTTATTGATCTATTAACTAATGATCCACTAGTTATTGATCTATTAACTAATAATCCACTAGTTATTGATCTATTAACTAATGATCCACTAGTTATTGATCTATTACCTAATGATCCACTAGTTATTGATCTATTACCTAATGATCCACTAGTTATTGATCTATTAACTAATAATCCACTAGTTATTGATCTATTAACTAATGATCCACTAGTTATTGATCTATTACCTAATGATCCACTAGTTATTGATCTATTACCTAATGATCCACTAGTTATTGATCTATTAACTAATAATCCACTAGTTATTGATCTATTAACTAATGATCCACTAGTTATTGATCTATTACCTAATGATCCACTAGTTATTGATCTATTAACTAATAATCCACTAGTTATTGATCTATTACCTAATGATCCACTAGTTATTGATCTATTACCTAATGATCCACTAGTTACTGATCTATTAACTAATAATCCACTAGTTATTGATCTATTAACTAATGATCCACTAGTTATTGATCTATTACCTAATGATCCACTAGTTATTGATCTATTACCTAATGATCCACTAGTTACTGATCTATTAACTAATGATCCACTAGTTACTGATCTATTACCTAATGATCCACTAGTTATTGATCTATTAACTAATGATCCACTAGTTATTGATCTATTACCTAATGATCCACTAGTTACTGATCTATTAACTAATGATCCACTAGTTACTGATCTATTACCTAATGATCCACTAGTTATTGATCTATTAACTAATGATCCACTAGTTACTGATCTATTACCTAATGATCCACTAGTTATTGATCTATTAACTAATGATCCACTAGTTACTGATCTATTACCTAATGATCCACTAGTTACTGATCTATTAACTAATGATCCACTAGTTATTGATCTATTAACTAATAATCCACTAGTTATTGATCTATTAACTAATAATCCACTAGTTACTGATCTATTACCTAATGATCCACTAGTTATTGATCTGTTACCTAATGATCCACTAGTTATTGATCTATTAACTAATAATCCACTAGTTATTGATCTATTAACTAATGATCCACTAGTTATTGATCTATTACCTAATGATCCACTAGTTATTGATCTATTACCTAATGATCCACTAGTTACTGATCTATTAACTAATGATCCACTAGTTACTGATCTATTACCTAATGATCCACTAGTTATTGATCTATTAACTAATGATCCACTAGTTATTGATCTATTACCTAATGATCCACTAGTTATTGATCTATTACCTAATGATCCACTAGTTACTGATCTATTAACTAATGATCCACTAGTTATTGATCTATTACCTAATGATCCACTAGTTACTGATCTATTAACTAATGATCCACTAGTTATTGATCTATTAACTAATGATCCACTAGTTACTGATCTATTACCTAATGATCCACTAGTTACTGATCTATTACTTAATGATCCACTAGTTATTGATCTATTACCTAATGATCCACTAGTTATTGATCTATTAACTAATAATCCACTAGTTATTGATCTATTAACTAATGATCCACTAGTTATTGATCTATTACCTAATGATCCACTAGTTATTGATCTATTACCTAATGATCCACTAGTTATTGATCTATTAACTAATAATCCACTAGTTATTGATCTATTACCTAATAATCCACTAGTTATTGATCTATTACCTAATGATCCACTAGTTATTGATCTATTAACTAATAATCCACTAGTTATTGATCTATTAACTAATGATCCACTAGTTATTGATCTATTACCTAATGATCCACTAGTTATTGATCTATTACCTAATGATCCACTAGTTACTGATCTATTACCTAATGATCCACTAGTTATTGATCTATTAACTAATGATCCACTAGTTACTGATCTATTACCTAATGATCCACTAGTTATTGATCTATTACCTAATGATCCACTAGTTATTTATTGATCTATTAACTAATGATCCACTAGTTACTGATCTATTACCTAATGATCCACTAGTTATTGATCTATTACCTAATGATCCACTAGTTACTGATCTATTAACTAATGATCCACTAGTTAATGATCTATTACCTAATGATCCACTAGTTATTGATCTATTAACTAATGATCCACTAGTTATTGATCTATTACCTAATGATCCACTAGTTACTGATCTATTAACTAATGATCCACTAGTTACTGATCTATTACCTAATGATCCACTAGTTATTGATCTATTACCCAATGATCCACTAGTTACTGATCTATTAACTAATGATCCACTAGTTATTGATCTATTACCTAATGATCCACTAGTTACTGATCTATTACCTAATGATCCACTAGTTACTGATCTATTACCTAATGATCCACTAGTTACTGATCTATTAACTAATAATCCACTAGTTATTGATCTATTACCTAATGATCCACTAGTTACTGATCTATTAACTAATGATCCACTAGTTAATGATCTATTACCTAATGATCCACTAGTTATTGATCTATTAACTAATGATCCACTAGTTACTGATCTATTACCTAATGATCCACTAGTTACTGATCTATTACCTAATGATCCACTAGTTACTGATCTATTAACTAATAATCCACTAGTTACTGATCTATTACCTAATGATCCACTAGTTACTGATCTATTACTTAATGATCCACTAGTTATTGATCTATTACCTAATGATCCACTAGTTATTGATCTATTAACTAATAATCCACTAGTTATTGATCTATTAACTAATGATCCACTAGTTATTGATCTATTACCTAATGATCCACTAGTTATTGATCTATTACCTAATGATCCACTAGTTATTGATCTATTAACTAATAATCCACTAGTTATTGATCTATTACCTAATGATCCACTAGTTATTGATCTATTACCTAATGATCCACTAGTTATTGATCTATTAACTAATAATCCACTAGTTATTGATCTATTAACTAATGATCCACTAGTTATTGATCTATTACCTAATGATCCACTAGTTATTGATCTATTACCTAATGATCCACTAGTTACTGATCTATTACCTAATGATCCACTAGTTATTGATCTATTAACTAATGATCCACTAGTTACTGATCTATTACCTAATGATCCACTAGTTATTGATCTATTACCTAATGATCCACTAGTTACTGATCTATTAACTAATGATCCACTAGTTAATGATCTATTACCTAATGATCCACTAGTTATTGATCTATTAACTAATGATCCACTAGTTATTGATCTATTACCTAATGATCCACTAGTTACTGATCTATTAACTAATGATCCACTAGTTACTGATCTATTACCTAATGATCCACTAGTTATTGATCTATTACCTAATGATCCACTAGTTACTGATCTATTAACTAATGATCCACTAGTTAATGATCTATTACCTAATGATCCACTAGTTATTGGTCTATTAACTAATGATCCACTAGTTACTGATCTATTACCTAATGATCCACTAGTTACTGATCTATTACCTAATGATCCACTAGTTATTGATCTATTACCTAATGATCCACTAGTTACTGATCTATTACCTAATGATCCACTAGTTACTGATCTATTACCTAATGATCCACTAGTTATTGATCTATTACCTAATGATCCACTAGTTATTGATTTATTACCTAATGATCCACTAGTTACTGATCTATTAACTAATGATCCACTAGTTATTGATCTATTACCTAATGATCCACTAGTTACTGATCTATTAACTAATGATCCACTAGTTACTGATCTATTACCTAATGATCCACTAGTTATTGATCTATTAACTAATGATCCACTAGTTATTGATCTATTACCTAATGATCCACTAGTTATTGATCTATTAACTAATAATCCACTAGTTACTGATCTATTAACTAATAATCCGCTAGTTATCTATCTATTACCTAATGATCCTCTAGTTATTGATCTATTAACTAATGATCCACTAGTTATTGATCTATTACCTAATGATCCACTAGTTATTGATATATTACCTAATGATCCACTAGGTATTGATCTATTAACGAATGATCCACTAGTTACTGATCTATTAACTAATGATCCACTAGTTACTGATCTATTAACTAATAATCCACTAGTTATTGATCTATTACCTAATGATCCACTAGTTATTGATCTATTACCTAATGATCCACTAGTTATTGATCTATTAACTAATGATCCACTAGTTATTGATCTATTACCTAATGATCCACTAGTTACTGATCTATTAACTAATGATCCACTAGTTACTGATCTATTAACTAATAATCCACTAGTTATTGATCTATTACCTAATGATCCGCTAGTTATTTATTGATCTATTACCTAATGATCCACTAGTTATTGATTTATTACCTAATGATCCACTAGTTACTGATCTATTAACTAATGATCCACTAGTTATTGATTTATTACCTAATGATCCACTAGTTACTGATCTATTAACTAATGATCCACTTGTTATTGATCTATTACCTAATGATCCACTAGTTACTGATCTATTAACTAATGATCCACTAGTTACTGATCTATTAACTAATGATCCACTAGTTATTGATCTATTACCTAATGATCCACTAGTTACTGATCTATTAACTAATGATCCACTAGTTATTGATCTATTAACTAATGATCCACTAGTTATTGATCTATTACCTAATGATCCACTAGTTACTGATCTATTAACTAATGATCCACTAGTTATTGATCTATTACCTAATGATCCACTAGTTACTGATCTATTAACTAATGATCCACTAGTTACTGATCTATTAACTAATAATCCACTAGTTATTGATCTATTACCTAATGATCCGCTAGTTATTTATTGATCTATTACCTAATGATCCACTAGTTATTGATTTATTACCTAATGATCCACTAGTTACTGATCTATTAACTAATGATCCACTAGTTATTGATTTATTACCTAATGATCCACTAGTTACTGATCTATTAACTAATGATCCACTTGTTATTGATCTATTACCTAATGATCCACTAGTTACTGATCTATTAACTAATGATCCACTAGTTACTGATCTATTAACTAATGATCCACTAGTTATTGATCTATTACCTAATGATCCACTAGTTACTGATCTATTAACTAATGATCCACTAGTTATTGATCTATTAACTAATGATCCACTAGTTATTGATCTATTACCTAATAATCCACTAGTTATTGATCTATTACCTAATGATCCACTAGTTATTGATCTATTACCTAATGATCCACTAGTTATTGATCTATTACCTAATGATCCACTAGTTATTGATCTATTAACTAATAATCCACTAGTTACTGATCTATTAACTAATAATCCGCTATTTATTGATCTATTACCTAATGATCCGCAAGTTATTGATCTATTGACTAATGATCCACTAGTTATTGATCTATTACCTAATGATCCACTAGTTATTGATCTATTACCTAATGATCCACTAGGTATTGATCTATTAACTAATGATCCACTAGTTACTGAACTATTAACTAATGATCCACTAGTTACTGATCTATTAACTAATAATCCACTAGTTATTGATCTATTACCTAATGATCCACTAGTTATTGATCTATTACCTAATGATCCACTAGGTATTGATCTATTACCTAATGATCCACTAGTTATTGATTTATTACCTAATGATCCACTAGTTACTGATCTATTAACTAATGATCCACTAGTTATTGATTTATTACCTAATGATCCACTAGTTACTGATCTATTAACTAATGATCCACTTGTTATTGATCTATTACCTAATGATCCACTAGTTACTGATCTATTAACTAATGATCCACTAGTTACTGATCTATTAACTAATGATCCACTAGTTATTGATCTATTACCTAATGATCCACTAGTTACTGATCTATTAACTAATGATCCACTAGTTATTGATCTATTAACTAATGATCCACTAGTTATTGATCTATTACCTAATAATCCACTAGTTATTGATCTATTACCTAATGATCCACTAGTTATTGATCTATTACCTAATGATCCACTAGTTATTGATCTATTACCTAATGATCCACTAGTTATTGATCTATTAACTAATAATCCACTAGTTACTGATCTATTAACTAATAATCCGCTATTTATTGATCTATTACCTAATGATCCGCTAGTTATTGATCTATTGACTAATGATCCACTAGTTATTGATCTATTACCTAATGATCCACTAGTTATTGATCTATTACCTAATGATCCACTAGGTATTGATCTATTAACTAATGATCCACTAGTTACTGAACTATTAACTAATGATCCACTAGTTACTGATCTATTAACTAATAATCCACTAGTTATTGATCTATTACCTAATGATCCACTAGTTATTGATCTATTACCTAATGATCCACTAGGTATTGATCTATTACCTAATGATCCACTAGGTATTGATCTATTAACTAATGATCCACTAGTTATTGATCTATTACCTAATGATCCGCTAGTTATTGATCTATTACCTAATGATCCACTAGTTATTGATCTATTAACTAATGATCCACTAGTTATTGATCTATTAACTAATGATCCACTAGTTACTGATCTATTAACTAATGATCCACTAGTTACTGATCTATTAACTAATGATCCACTAGTTATTGATCCATTACCTAATGATCCACTAGGTATTGATCTATTAACTAATGATCCACTAGTTACTGATCTATTAACTAATGATCCACTAGTTACTGATCTATTAACTAATAATCCACTAGTTATTGATCTATTACCTAATGATCCACTAGTTATTGATCTATTACCTAATGATCCACTAGTTATTGATCTATTAACTAATGATCCACTAGTTACTGATCTATTAACTAATGATCCACTAGTTACTGATCTATTAACTAATAATCCACTAGTTATTGATCTATTACCTAATGATCCACTAGTTATTGATCTATTACCTAATGATCCACTAGTTATTGATCTATTAACTAATGATCCACTAGTTACTGATCTATTAACTAATAATCCACTAGTTACTGATCTATTAACTAATGATCCGCTAGTTATTGATCTATTACCTAATGATCCACTAGCTACTGATCTATTACCTAATGATCCACTAGTTATTGATCTATTAACTAATAATCCACTAGTTATTGATCTATTAACTAATGATCCACTAGTTATTGATCTATTACCTAATGATCCACTAGTTATTGATCTATTACCTAATGATCCACTAGTTACTGATCTATTAACTAATAATCCACTAGTTATTGATCTATTACCTAATGATCCGCTAGTTATTGATCTATTAACTAATGATCCACTAGTTATTGATCTATTACCTAATGATCCACTAGTTACTGATCTATTAACTAATGATCCACTAGTTACTGATCTATTAACTAATAATCCACTAGTTATTGATCTATTACCTAATGATCCACTAGTTACTGATCTATTACCCAATGATCCACTAGTTATTGATCTATTACCTAATGATCCACTAGTTATTGATCTATTAACTAATGATCCACCAGTTACTGATCTATTACCTAATGATCCACTAGTTACTGATCTATTACCTAATGATCCACTAGTTACTGATCTATTAACTAATGATCCACTAGTTACTGATATATTACCTAATGATCCACTAGTTACTGATCTATTAACTAATGATCCACTAGTTATTGATCTATTACCTAATGATCCACTAGTTATTGATCTATTACCTATTGATCCACTAGTTATTGATCTATTGACTAATGCTCCACTAGTTATTGATCTATTAACTAATGATCCACTAGTTACTGATCTATTAACTAATAATCCACTAGTTACTGATCTATTAACTAATAATCCACTAGTTACTGATCTATTAACTAATAATCCACTAGTTATTGATCTATTACCTAATGATCCACTAGTTACTGATCTATTAACTAATAATCCACTAGTTATTGATCTATTACCTAATGATCCACTAGTTATTGATCTATTACCTAATGATCCACTAGTTATTGATCTATTAACTAATGATCCACTAGTTATTGATCTATTAACTAATGATCCACTAGTTATTGATCTATTAACTAATGATCCACTAGTTACTGATCTATTACCTAATGATCCACTAGTTATTGATCTATTACCTAATGATCCACTAGTTACTGATCTATTACCTAATGATCCACTAGTTACTGATCTATTACCTAATGATCCACTAGTTACTGATCTATTACCTAATGATCCACTAGTTACTGATCTATTAACTAATAATCCACTAGTTATTGATCTATTACCTAATGATCCACTAGTTACTGATCTATTACCTAATGATCCACTAGTTACTGATCTATTACCTAATGATCCACTAGTTATTGATCTATTACCTAATGATCCACTAGTTATTGATCTATTACCTAATGATCCACTAGTTATTGATCGATTACCTAATGATCCACTAGTTATTGATCTATCAACTAATGATCCACTAGTTATTGATCTATTACCTAATGATCCACTAGTTATTGATCTATTAACTAATGATCCACTAGTTATTGATCTATTACCTAATGATCCACTAGTTATTGATCTATTACCTAATGATCCACTAGTTATTGATCGATTACCTAATGATCCACTAGTTATTGATCTATTACCTAATGATCCACTAGTTATTGATCTATTAACTAATGATCCACTAGTTATTGATCTATTACCTAATGATCCACTAGTTACTGATCTATTACCTAATGATCCACTAGTTATTGATCTATTACCTAATGATCCACTAGTTATTGATCTATTACCTAATGATCCACTAGTTACTGATCTATTACCTAATGTTCCACTAGTTATTGATCGATTACCTAATGATCCACTAGTTATTGATCTATTACCTAATGATCCACTAGTTATTGATCTATTAACTAATGATCCACTAGTTATTGATCTATTAACTAATGATCCACTAGTTACTGATCTATTAACTAATAATCCACTAGTTACTGATCTATTAACTAATAATCCACTAGTTATTGATCTATTTCCTAATGATCCACTAGTTACTGATCTATTACCTAATGATCCACTAGTTACTGATCTATTAACTAATAATCCACTAGTTATTGATCTATTACCTAATGATCCACTAGTTATTGATCTATTACCTAATGATCCACTAGTTATTGATCTATTAACTAATGATCCACTAGTTATTGATCTATTAACTAATGATCCACTAGTTATTGATCTATTAACTAATGATCCACTAGTTACTGATCTATTACCTAATGATCCACTAGTTACTGATTTATTACCTAATGATCCACTAGTTATTGATCTATTACCTAATGATCCACTAGTTATTGATCTATTACCTAATGATCCGCTAGTTATTGATATATTACCTAATGATCCACTAGTTATTGATCTATTACCTAATGATCCACTAGTTACTGATCTATTAACTAATGATCCACTAGTTATTGATCTATTACCTAATGATCCACTAGTTACTGATCTATTAACTAATGATCCACTAGTTATTGATCTATTACCTAATGATCCACTAGTTATTGATCTATTACCTAATGATCCACTAGTTACTGATCTATTAACTAATGATCCACTAGTTATTGATCTATTACCTAATGATCCACTAGTTATTGATCTATTACCTAATGATCCACTAGTTATTGATCTATTACCTAATGATCCACTAGTTATTGATCTATTACCTAATGATCCACTAGTTACTGATCTATTAACTAATGATCCACTAGTTATTGATCTATTACCTAATGATCCACTAGTTACTGATCTATTAACTAATGATCCACTAGTTACTGATCTATTAACTAATAATCCACCAGTTATTGATCTATTACCTAATGATCCACTAGTTACTGATCTATTAACTAATAATCCACTAGTTATTGATCTATTAACTAATGATCCACTAGTTACTGATCTATTACCTAATGATCCACTAGTTATTGATCTATTACCTAATGATCCACTAGTTACTGATCTATTAACTAATGATCCACTAGTTATTGATCTATTACCTAATGATCCACTAGTTACTGATCTATTAACTAATGATCCACTAGTTATTGATCTATTACCTAATGATCCACTAGTTATTGATCTATTACCTAATGATCCACTAGTTACTGATCTATTAACTAATGATCCACTAGTTATTGATCTATTACCTAATGATCCACTAGTTATTGATCTATTACCTAATGATCCACTAGTTATTGATCTATTACCTAATGATCCACTAGTTATTGATCTATTACCTAATGATCCACTAGTTACTGATCTATTAACTAATGATCCACTAGTTATTGATCTATTACCTAATGATCCACTAGTTACTGATCTATTAACTAATGATCCACTAGTTACTGATCTATTAACTAATAATCCACCAGTTATTGATCTATTACCTAATGATCCACTAGTTACTGATCTATTAACTAATAATCCACTAGTTATTGATCTATTAACTAATGATCCACTAGTTACTGATCTATTACCTAATGATCCACTAGTTATTGATCTATTACCTAATGATCCACTAGTTACTGATCTATTAACTAATGATCCACTAGTTATTGATCTATTAACTAATGATCCACTAGTTACTGATCTATTAACTAATGATCCACTAGTTATTGATCCCTAATTATTGATTGTACATTTCTTCACCTGAGTCTATCTCTGTCCTGATTAGCTGATAAAGGGGGCGTGGTGAGGTCAGTTGATTGGCTGATATCTGCTGACAGAGGAAGCAGATGGAGCACGCGTGCAGACATAAACTCCGCCCATCAACAGGATGAGGAGTGGGACGCCCAGCCCTGCGGCCATGATGGCGAGCAGCAGAGGGGAGAAGGTGTCTGCGGGGGGGAGGCCGACGCCCACCAGCAGGGTCCTGCAGGAGGAGAGAGAAGAAGACTGTGTGTGTGTGTGTACGTGTGTGTACATGTGTGTGTGTGTGTGTGTGTGCGTGCGTGCGTGCGTGCGTGTGTGTGTGTCTGTGTGTGTGTGTGTGTGTGTGTGTGTGTGTGTGTGTGAGACTGACCATGTGAGGAACCTGCTGCTGTTGTAGAAGGCTCCTCCCGCCAGGCCAAAGGTCACGTTGAGTCCGTAGGCGACCTCCTGGGAGAAGAAGGCTCTGACCAGCCTGGACGCCGCCGCCACCTCTTGGCCGTCGGTGGGGCGGGGCCGGGAGTGGCGACACGGCGTGGCGTCCTCCAGCGTGGGCGGGGAGCGGCGATAGGCCACCGGCTTCCACAGCACGAAGCCCCGCCCCCGGGAGCTGTCCTCTGTCGCCGATGTCCACTGAGACACCTAAAGGTCAAAGGTCAAGAGCTGGCGGCGGGCCAAGAGAGGGCGAGCGTGCACCTGAAAGATGGAGGGCGTGAACTCGTCATCGATGGAGCGACGCACCGCCACGCTGTCCAGGGGATAGGCTCCGCCCACTGTCTGCAGCTCCAGGAAGAAGCGCGATCGCTCCGCCCTCGGATGCAGGCCGTCAAGCCACACCTCCAACTGGGAGGAGTTAGCGCTGTGAAGGAGGCGGGGCCAAGTCTTTGCACGCCCCTCTGACTCGAATGCAGACAGCTGCGGGGGAAATGTACACCTTACTCACATCCTGTGTGTACCTGTGTGTGTGTGTACCTGTGTGTGTGTGTGTGTGTGTGTGTGTGTGTGTGTGTGTGTGTGTGTGTGTGTGTGTGTGTGTGTGTGTGTGTGTACCTGTGTGTGTACCTGTGTGTGTACCTGTGTGTGTGTGTACCTGTGTGTGTGTGTGTGTGTGTGTGTGTGTGTGTGTGTGTGTGTGTGTGTGTGTGTGTGTGTGTGTGTGTGTGTGTGTGTGTACCTGTGTGTGTACCTGTGTGTGTGTGTGTGTGTGTGTGTGTGTGTGTGTGTGTGTGTGTGTGTGTGTGTGTGTGTGTGTGTGTGTGTGTGTGTACCTTGAGACAGAGCAGTCCCGCCCCCAGACGAGCACACAAGAGCACGGAGGTTCCATCCAGTTTGACAGGAGACCAGCTGATGTTGTGGAGGTCATAGGGCGGGTAGAGGTCAGAGGTCACCTGGGCTGTGTTGTTCACGTCATTGTATTCCAACACCTGACACACACACACACACTTAGAGAGAGAAAGAGAGAGAGAGAGAGAGAGAGAGAGAGAGTACTGACTCTAGTGAAGACGAGGGCCCTGCTGTCCAAGATGTTGCTGCCAGGTTCCACTTTGACACTCCCACTACTCTCATTACTCAGGAATACTGGCCAGTCCACCTGTGCACACCACACACATCTTATGTAGCCACGCAGGAGGAGACCCACACATCTTATATAGCCATACAAGAAGAGACTGTCATCTTATATAGCCACACAGGAGGAGACTGTCATATTTCATATGGTTCAATAAAATCATACCGACACAGAAGAAAACGTTGTTATATTGATTATGGTTAACTAATATCAACATGTTGATATTGAATAATATCATACGATACAATAGATGAAGACATATTGATATTGAATAATATCATACGATACAGTAGAAGACATGTTGATATTGAATAATATCATACGATACAATAGATGAAGACATATTGATATTGAATAATATCATACGATACAGTAGAAGACATGTTGATATTGAATAATATCATACGATACAATAGAGGAAGACATATTGATATTGAATAATATCATACGATACAGTAGAAGACATATTGATATTGAATAATATCGTAGCCATACAGAAAAAGAAAACATATTGGTATTGAATATCATACGATACAGTAGAACACATAGTGATAGTACATAATATTATACCGGTACAATGGAAGACATAGTGATATTGAATAATATTATAGCGATACAGAAGAAGACATAGTGATATAGAGTGATATCATACCAATAGAGTAGAAGAAGATAGTGATATAGAGTGATATCATATCGATAGAGTAGAAGACGACACAGTGATATAGTGATATCATAGTGATAGAATAGAAGACAGAGTGATATCATACCAATAGAGTGGAAGAAGATAGTGATATAGAGTGATAATCATATCAATAAAGTAAAAGAAGACACAGTTATATAGTGATATCATAGTGATAGAGTAGAAGAAGACAGAGTGATATCATACCAATAGAGTAGAAGACCATTGATATCATAGTGCTAGAGTAAAAGAAGATACAGTGATATAGTGAGACGAACACAGAGTGATATCATACTGCTAAAGTAAAAGACAGAGTGATATCATAGTGATAGAGTAGACGACACAGTGATATTATAATTATAGAGTAGAAGAAGAGAGTGATATCATACTGATATCATAGAAGAAGCGATGTTGGTGTGCACCATTGGCGCCCCCTGGCTGCAGAAGAGGAAGTGATATCATAGTGATAGAGAGTGATATCATACCAGTAGAGTAGAAGAAGAGATGTTGGTGTGCACCATCAGAAGTGTTGGCGCCCCCTGGCTGCAGAAGAGGAAGTGATATCATCGTGATAGAGAGTGATATCATACCAGTAGAGTAGAAGAAGAGATGTTGGTGTGCACCATCAGCAGTGTTGGCGCCCCCTGGCTGCAGAAGAGGAAGTGATATCATAGTGATAGAGAGTGATATCATAGAAGAAGAGATGTTGGTGTGCACCATCAGCAGTGTTGGCGCCCCTTGGCTGCAGAAGAGGAAGTGATATCATAGTGATAGAGAGTGATATCATAGAAGAAGAGATGTTGGTGTGCACCATCAGCAGTGTTGGCGCCCCCTGGCTGCAGAAGAGGAAGTGATATCATCGTGATAGAGAGTGATATCATACCAGTAGAGTAGAAGAAGAGATGTTGGTGTGCACCATCAGAAGTGTTGGCGCCCCCTGGCTGCAGAAGAGGAAGTGATATCATCGTGATAGAGAGTGATATCATACCAGTAGAGTAGAAGAAGAGATGTTGGTGTGCACCATCAGAAGTGTTGGCGCCCCCTGGCTGCAGAAGAGGAAGTGATATCATCGTGATAGAGAGTGATATCATACCAGTAGAGTAGAAGAAGAGATGTTGGTGTGCACCATCAGCAGTGTTGGCGCCCCCTGGCTGCAGAAGAGGAAGTGATATCATCGTGATAGAGAGTGATATCATACCAGTAGAGTAGAAGAAGAGATGTTGGTGTGCACCATCAGAAGTGTTGGCGCCCCCTGGCTGCAGAAGAGGAAGTGATATCATCGTGATAGAGAGTGATATCATACCAGTAGAGTAGAAGAAGAGATGTTGGTGTGCACCATCAGAAGTGTTGGCGCCCCCTGGCTGCAGAAGAGGAAGTGATATCATCGTGATAGAGAGTGATATCATACCAGTAGAGTAGAAGAAGAGATGTTGGTGTGCACCATCAGAAGTGTTGGCGCCCCCTGGCTGCAGAAGAGGAAGTGATATCATCGTGATAGAGAGTGATATCATACCAGTAGAGTAGAAGAAGAGATGTTGGTGTGCACCATCAGAAGTGTTGGCGCCCCCTGGCTGCAGAAGAGGAAGTGATATCATCGTGATAGAGAGTGATATCATACCAGTAGAGTAGAAGAAGAGATGTTGGTGTGCACCATCAGCAGTGTTGGCGCCCCCTGGCTGCAGAAGAGGAAGTGATATCATAGTGATAGAGAGTGATATCATAGAAGAAGAGATGTTGGTGTGCACCATCAGCAGTGTTGGCGCCCCCTGGCTGCAGAAGAGGAAGTGATATCATCGTGATAGAGAGTGATATCATACCAGTAGAGTAGAAGAAGAGATGTTGGTGTGCACCATCAGAAGTGTTGGCGCCCCCTGGCTGCAGAAGAGGAAGTGATATCATCGTGATAGAGAGTGATATCATACCAGTAGAGTAGAAGAAGAGATGTTGGTGTGCACCATCAGCAGTGTTGGCGCCCCCTGGCTGCAGAAGAGGAAGTGATATCATAGTGATAGAGAGTGATATCATAGAAGAAGAGATGTTGGTGTGCACCATCAGCAGTGTTGGCGCCCCCTGGCTGCAGAAGAGGAAGTGATATCATAGTGATAGAGAGTGATATCATAGAAGAAGAGATGTTGGTGTGCACCATCAGCAGTGTTGGCGCCCCCTGGCTGCAGAAGAGGAAGTGATATCATCGTGATAGAGAGTGATATCATACCAGTAGAGTAGAAGAAGAGATGTTGGTGTGCACCATCAGCAGTGTTGGCGCCCCCTGGCTGCAGAAGAGGAAGTGATATCATCGTGATAGAGAGTGATATCATACCAGTAGAGTAGAAGAAGAGATGTTGGTGTGCACCATCAGAAGTGTTGGCGCCCCCTGGCTGCAGAAGAGGAAGTGATATCATCGTGATAGAGAGTGATATCATACCAGTAGAGTAGAAGAAGAGATGTTGGTGTGCACCATCAGAAGTGTTGGCGCCCCCTGGCTGCAGAAGAGGAAGTGATATCATCGTGATAGAGAGTGATATCATACCAGTAGAGTAGAAGAAGAGATGTTGGTGTGCACCATCAGAAGTGTTGGCGCCCCCTGGCTGCAGAAGAGGAAGTGATATCATCGTGATAGAGAGTGATATCATACCAGTAGAGTAGAAGAAGAGATGTTGGTGTGCACCATCAGCAGTGTTGGCGCCCCCTGGCTGCAGAAGAGGAAGTGATATCATCGTGATAGAGAGTGATATCATACCAGTAGAGTAGAAGAAGAGATGTTGGTGTGCACCATCAGAAGTGTTGGCGCCCCCTGGCTGCAGAAGAGGAAGTGATATCATCGTGATAGAGAGTGATATCATACCAGTAGAGTAGAAGAAGAGATGTTGGTGTGCACCATCAGCAGTGTTGGCGCCCCCTGGCTGCAGAAGAGGAAGTGATATCATAGTGATAGAGAGTGATATCATAGAAGAAGAGATGTTGGTGTGCACCATCAGCAGTGTTGGCGCCCCCTGGCTGCAGAAGAGGAAGTGATATCATAGTGATAGAGAGTGATATCATAGAAGAAGAGATGTTGGTGTGCACCATCAGCAGTGTTGGCGCCCCCTGGCTGCAGAAGAGGAAGTGATATCATCGTGATAGAGAGTGATATCATACCAGTAGAGTAGAAGAAGAGATGTTGGTGTGCACCATCAGAAGTGTTGGCGCCCCCTGGCTGCAGAAGAGGAAGTGATATCATCGTGATAGAGAGTGATATCATACCAGTAGAGTAGAAGAAGAGATGTTGGTGTGCACCATCAGCAGTGTTGGCGCCCCCTGGCTGCAGAAGAGGAAGTGATATCATCGTGATAGAGAGTGATATCATACCAGTAGAGTAGAAGAAGAGATGTTGGTGTGCACCATCAGAAGTGTTGGCGCCCCCTGGCTGCAGAAGAGGAAGTGATATCATCGTGATAGAGAGTGATATCATACCAGTAGAGTAGAAGAAGAGATGTTGGTGTGCACCATCAGCAGTGTTGGCGCCCCCTGGCTGCAGAAGAGGAAGTGATATCATCGTGATAGAGAGTGATATCATACCAGTAGAGTAGAAGAAGAGATGTTGGTGTGCACCATCAGCAGTGTTGGCGCCCCCTGGCTGCAGAAGAGGAAGTGATATCATCGTGATAGAGAGTGATATCATACCAGTAGAGTAGAAGAAGAGATGTTGGTGTGCACCATCAGAAGTGTTGGCGCCCCCTGGCTGCAGAAGAGGAAGTGATATCATCGTGATAGAGAGTGATATCATACCAGTAGAGTAGAAGAAGAGATGTTGGTGTGCACCATCAGCAGTGTTGGCGCCCCCTGGCTGCAGAAGAGGAAGTGATATCATCGTGATAGAGAGTGATATCATACCAGTAGAGTAGAAGAAGAGATGTTGGTGTGCACCATCAGAAGTGTTGGCGCCCCCTGGCTGCAGAAGAGGAAGTGATATCATCGTGATAGAGAGTGATATCATACCAGTAGAGTAGAAGAAGAGATGTTGGTGTGCACCATCAGCAGTGTTGGCGCCCCCTGGCTGCAGAAGAGGAAGTGAAGTGTGTCATTGTCTCCCTGGGCTCTTACGTGCACCACATCTCCACCAGGGGGCGGAGCCAGCGCACCTGGGTTCAACTGCACTGACACCTGCACAAACCAATCATCAATCATTAAATGTATGACTAATCAACTTGTATTATTCAATTACTTTATTATTATTTAATGACTTTACTAATCAACATGTATTATTTATTACTTTACTATTATTTAATGACTTTACTAATCAACATGTATTATTCAATTACTTTACTATTATTTAATGACTTTACTAATCAACTTGTATTATTTAATTACTTTACTATTATTTAATGACTTTACTAATCAACATGTATTATTTATTACTTTACTATTATTTAATGACTTTACTAATCAACATGTATTATTCAATTACTTTACTATTATTTAATTACTTTACTAATCAACTTGTATTATTTAATTACTTTACTATTATTTAATGACTTTACTAATCAACATGTATTATTTAATTACTTTACTATTATTTAATGACTTTACTAATCAACATGTATTATTTAATTACTTTACTATTATTTAATGACTTTACTAATCAACATGTATTATTTAATTACTTTTCTATTATTTAATTACTTTACTAATCAACTTGTATTATTCAATTACTTTACTATTATTTAATGACTTTACTAATCAACTTGTATTATTCAATTACTTTATTATTATTTAATGACTTTACTAATCAATTTGTATTATTTAATTACTTTACTAATCAACTTGTATTATTCGATTACTTTACTATTATTTAATGACTTTACTAATCAACTTGTATTATTCAATTACTTTACTATTATTTAATTATTTTACTAATCAACTTGTATTATTCAATTACTTTACTATTATTTAATGACTTTACTAATCAACTTGTATTATTCAATTACTTTACTATTATTTAATTACTTTACTAATCAATATGTATTATTCAATTACTTTACTATTATTTAATTACTTTACTAATCAATTTCTATTATTTAATTACTTTACTATTATTTAATTACTTTACTAATCAGCTTGTATTATTTAATTACTTTACTATTATTTAATTAGTTTACTAATCAGCTTGTATTATTTATTTTACTAATACATTTTAAATGACTTTAGTAATCAGCTTGTATTATTTAATTACTTGAGAAATACCATTGTAATTTTTAAGAACTTTACTAATAAACTTTAAAAGACTTTACTTATCAACGTGTGTTATTGAATTACTTTGGCTAAGATGGGCTCCAGCAACTCCGAAAGGGACAAGCGGTACAAAATGGATGACTTTAGTAATAAACTTTAAATGACTTTAGGAATCAACTTGGATTATTAAAGTATTTGAGTAATCATCCAGTGACGTAATGATGAAAGTAGTAGTAATAATGACATCATCCAGTGACGTAATGATGAAAGCAGTAGTAATAATGACATCATCCAGTGACGTAATGATGAAAGCAGTAGTAATAATGACATCATCCAGTGACGTAACGATGAAAGCAGTAGTAATAATGACATCATGTACCATGAATTGATGAAGGTGGACCCCGACTTAAACAAGTTGAAAAACTTATTGGGGTGTTACCATTTAGTGGTCAATTGTACGGAATATGTACTGTACTGTGCAATCTACTAATAAAAGTATCAATCAATCATCCAGTGACGTTAGGGTGAAAGCAGTAGTAACAATGACGTCATCCAGTGACGTAAGGATGAAAGCAGTAGTAAAGTGATGCTAATAAAAGTGTGAGACCTTCCTGCTCCACGTGATCCAAGGAAGAAAGAAGAGCAGAGATCCGCACAAGCTCAGCACGGCCGCCATCTTTCTTGTGACGGCAGGTCACATGACGGCAGGTCACATGACCACTTCTTGTCAGCTGACGAGTGGCGGGTGGTTCGCGAACGACTCGTCTCTTTCAAGCGGGCGAGCTGGCCATCATTTTAAATCAAGTTCCCTAAAGTGATTGTGAGGACCCTCACGCCATCTTTGTTGTGTCGGCCGGCGTCCTGCTGACAAGAAGCCCAGCAGAAAGGACTCCATTCTTTTTTTGGACGAGCGTCACGTCTGTCGTCGTCAAGGCAGCACACCTTCAGCCGCGCACACTTCCGCTTCACAATAATAGCACGACACGTGGCATCCGGTCTAACACCGCGAGTGGTAACTACAACGTTGACAAGGGAAGACAAACACACATCTTCTATGTTTGTTTACACCACCAAACTCTAGAAGATCAAATAAATCAATGATATAAAAACCTTGAATTAGTGCCAGGATGTTGTCACCTTAACATGCGACATGACGTCATCATGACATGTGACATGACGTCATCATGACATGTGACATGACGTCCCGGCGGGGAAAAACCTGCAAACATGTTTGGTCACTCTGCTTTATTTACATGTAGCACATTTAAAAAAACCAAAAAATGTTTCCAAAGTGCTGCACAACAATATTAAAAACCAAATTTGAATATTATCCTTAGCTCCACCGATAACTACATAAAAACAAAATAATTATAAAATCAGTATAAAGATGAATATGGTTAAAAGGGATTTTAAAGGTTAAAACCAATGAAAACAATAAATAGAAATCAAAATGTAAAAATAAGTCATGTAGTGTTAAAAGGTAGAGAATAGAAAAGTGGGAGACTTAAGGGTCCACTGTGGGATCAGTTGGAACATGGAGTGTTCCACAGTTTAATCCTGTCTCCCCTGGTTCCACAGTTTAATCCTGTCTCCCCTGGTTCCACAGTTTAACCCTGTCTCCCCTGGTTCCACAGTTTAACCCTGTCTCCCCTGGTTCCGCAGTTTAACCCTGTCTCCCCTGGTTCCGCAGTTTAATCCTGTCTCCCCTGGTTCCACAGTTTAATCCTGTCTCCCCTGGTTCCGCAGTTTAATCCTGTCTCCCCTGGTTCCACAGTTTAATCCTGTCTCCCCTGGTTCCGCAGTTTAACCCTGTCTCCCCTGGTTCCGCAGTTTAACCCTGTCTCCCCTGGTTCCGCAGTTTAACCCTGTCTCCCCTGGTTCCGCAGTTTAATCCTGTCTCCCCTGGTTCCGCAGTTTAATCCTGTCTCCCCTGGTTCCGCAGTTTAACCCTGTCTCCCCTGGTTCCGCAGTTTAATCCTGTCTCCCCTGGTTCCGCAGTTTAATCCTGTCTCCCCTGGTTCCGCAGTTTAATCCTGTCTCCCCTGGTTCCGCAGTTTAATCCTGTCTCCCCTGGTTCCGCAGTTTAATCCTGTCTCCCCTGGTTCCGCAGTTTAATCCTGTCTCCCCTGGTTCCGCAGTTTAATCCTGTCTCCCCTGGTTCCGCAGTTTAACCCTGTCTCCCCTGGTTCCGCAGTTTAACCCTGTCTCCCCTGGTTCCGCAGTTTAACCCTGTCTCCCCTGGTTCCGCAGTTTAACCCTGTCTCCCCTGGTTCCGCAGTTTAACCCTGTCTCCCCTGGTTCCGCAGTTTAATCCTGTCTCCCCTGGTTCCGCAGTTTAATCCTGTCTCCCCTGGTTCCACAGTTTAATCCTGTTTCCCCTGGTTCCACAGTTTAAAACTGTCTCCCCTGGTTCCACAGTTTAACCCTGTCTCCCCTGGTTCCACAGTTTAACCCTGTCTCCCCTGGTTCCGCAGTTTAACCCTGTCTCCCCTGCTTCTACAGTTTAACCCTGTCTCCCCTGGTTCCACAGTTTAACCCTGCCTCCCCTGGTTCCACAGTTTAACCCTGTCTCCCCTGCTTCTACAGTTTAACCCTGTCTACCCTGGTTTTAAGTCTGGTCTTGGGCACCAGGAGCTGGAGCCGGCTCTCAGACCTCCAAGCGTGCGCAGTAGTGTCCACTTGGATGAGATATAATGAGGTGTGATTCCTTGCAAAGCTTTAAAAGCAAACAGCAACATTTTCAAATCAAAGGAATAGGACAATGTCTGAAAAATTGGGTTTATTCCTGGCCTCTGTTAAAAGTCCTGCTGGACTAACTGCAAGCGGAAGAGAGCTTTTAGACATAAAGTGCATTGCAGTAGTCCAGGCCACTTGAAATAAAAGCATGCACCAATTCTTCAAAAAGGTTTTAAGATAAAAACGGGTTTACCTTTGCTAAAAGAAGATGATAAAACCAGGATTTAAAAAAGGCAATTGACTTGTTTATCAAGTTTAAAATCACCGTCTATAGTGACGCCAAGGCTGGTGACATCATTTTGCAACGGTCCCAAGTCTGTGAGGGCCCAAACAAAAACTACAATTTCCCTTTTTCCCTCATTCAGTATTCAACAATTGTGGACTAACCAAGCCTTGACGTGGCATAGACAGTTGGGACTAACCAAGCCTTGACGTGGCATAGACAATTGTGGACTAACCAAGCCTTGACGTGGCATAGACAATTGTGGACTAACCAAGCCTTGACGTGGCATAGACAATTGTGGACTAACCAAGCCTTGACGTGGCATAGACAATTGTGGACTAACCAAGCCTTGACGTGGCATAGACAGTTGGGACTAACCAAGCCTTGACGTGGCATAGACAGTTGGGACTAACCAAGCCTTGACGTGGCATAGACAGTTGGGACTAACCAAGCCTTGACGTGGCATAGACAATTGTGGACTAACCAAGCCTTGACGTGGCATAGACAATTGTGGACTAACCAAGCCTTGACGTGGCATAGACAATTGTGGACTAACCAAGCCTTGACGTGGCATAGACAGTTGGGACTAACCAAGCCTTGACGTGGCATAGACAATTGTGGACTAACCAAGCCTTGACGTGGCATAGACAGTTGGGACTAACCAAGCCTTGACGTGGCATAGACAGTTGGGACTAACCAAGCCTTGATGTGGCATAGACAGTTGGGACTAACCAAGCCTTGACGTGGCATAGACAGTTGGGACTAACCAAGCCTTGACGTGGCATAGACAGTTGGGACTAACCAAGCCTTGACGTGGCATAGACAATTGTGGACTAACCAAGCCTTGACGTGGCATAGACAATTGTGGACTAACCAAGCCTTGACGTGGCATAGACAGTTGGGACTAACCAAGCCTTGACGTGGCATAGACAGTTGGGACTAACCAAGCCTTGACGTGGCATAGACAGTTGGGACTAACCAAGCCTTGACGTGGCATAGACAATTGTGGACTAACCAAGCCTTGACGTGGCATAGACAGTTGGGACTAACCAAGCCTTGACGTGGCATAGACAGTTGGGACTAACCAAGCCTTGACGTGGCATAGACAGTTGGGACTAACCAAGCCTTGACGTGGCATAGACAATTGTGGACTAACCAAGCCTTGACGTGGCATAGACAATTGTGGACTAACCAAGCCTTGACGTGGCATAGACAGTTGGGACTAACCAAGCCTTGACGTGGCATAGACAGTTGGGACTAACCAAGCCTTGACGTGGCATAGACAATTGTGGACTAACCAAGCCTTGACGTGGCATAGGCAATTGTGGACTAACCAAGCCTTGACGTGGCATAGACAATTGTGGACTAACCAAGCCTTGACGTGGCATAGACAATTGTGGACTAACCAAGCCTTGACGTGGCATAGACAGTTGGGACTAACCAAGCCTTGACGTGGCATAGACAATTGTGGACTAACCAAGCCTTGACGTGGCATAGACAATTGTGGACTAACCAAGCCTTGACGTGGCATAGGCAATTGTGGACTAACCAAGCCTTGACGTGGCATAGACAATTGTGGACTAACCAAGCCTTGACGTGGCATAGACAGTTGGGACTAACCAAGCCTTGACGTGGCATAGACAGTTGGGACTAACCAAGCCTTGACGTGGCATAGACAATTGTGGACTAACCAAGCCTTGACGTGGCATAGACAATTGTGGACTAACCAAGCCTTGACGTGGCATAGACAGTTGGGACTAACCAAGCCTTGACGTGGCATAGACAGTTGGGACTAACCAAGCCTTGACGTGGCATAGACAATTGTGGACTAACCAAGCCTTGACGTGGCATAGGCAATTGTGGACTAACCAAGCCTTGACGTGGCATAGACAATTGTGGACTAACCAAGCCTTGACGTGGCATAGACAATTGTGGACTAACCAAGCCTTGACGTGGCATAGACAGTTGGGACTAACCAAGCCTTGACGTGGCATAGACAGTTGGGACTAACCAAGCCTTGACGTGGCATAGACAATTGTGGACTAACCAAGCCTTGACGTGGCATAGACAGTTGGGACTAACCAAGCCTTGACGTGGCATAGACAATTGTGGACTAACCAAGCCTTGACGTGGCATAGACAATTGTGGACTAACCAAGCCTTGACGTGGCATAGACAGTTGGGACTAACCAAGCCTTGACGTGGCATAGACAGTTGGGACTAACCAAGCCTTGACGTGGCATAGACAATTGTGGACTAACCAAGCCTTGACGTGGCATAGACAATTGTGGACTAACCAAGCCTTGACGTGGCATAGACAATTGTGGACTAACCAAGCCTTGACGTGGCATAGGCAATTGTGGACTAACCAAGCCTTGACGTGGCATAGACAATTGTGGACTAACCAAGCCTTGACGTGGCATAGACAGTTGGGACTAACCAAGCCTTGACGTGGCATAAACAGAATACAATGATTTGCAAATCCTTCCATCCATCCATCCATTTTCTACCGCTTATTCCCTTTCGGGATCCTTTTCAAGCCATATTCAGTTGAATATGCTACAAAGACAACATATTTGATGTTCAAACTCATAAACTTTATTCTTTTTTTTTGCAAATAATAATTAACTTAGAATTTCATGGCTGCAACACGTGCCAAAGTAGTTGGGAAAGGGCATGTTCACCACTGTGTTACATCACCTTTTCTTTTAACAACACTCAATAAAGGTTTGGGAACTGAGAAAACTAATTGTTGAAGCTTTGAAAGTGGAATTATTTGCCATTCTTCTTTTATGTAGAGCTTCAGTCCTTCAACAGTCCGGGGTCTCCGCTGTCCTATTTTACGCTTCATAATGTGCCACACATTTTCCATGGGAGACAGGTCTGGACTGCAGGCGGGCCAGGAAAGTAAACGCACTTTTTTACTACAAAGTCACGCTGTTGTAACACGTGGCTTGGCATTGTCTTGCTGAAATAAACAGGGGCGTCCATGAAAAAGACGGCACTTAGATGGCAGCATATGTTGTTCCAAAAGCTGTATGTACCTTTCAGCATTAATGGTGCCTTCACAGATGTGTAAGTTACCCATGCCTTGGGCACTAATACACCCCCATACCATCACACATGTGTAAGTTACCCATGCCTTGGGCACTAATACACCCCCATACCATCACACATGTGTAAGTTACCCATGCCTTGGGCACTAATACACCCCCATACCATCACACATGTGTAAGTTACCCCTGCCTTGGGCACTAATACACCCCCATACCATCACAGATGTGTAAGTTACCCATGTCTTGTTCACTAATACACCCCCATACCATCACACATGTGTAAGTTACCCATGTCTTGTTCACTAATACACCCCCATACCATCACACATGTGTAAGTTACCCATGTCTTGTTCACTAATACACCCCCATACCATCACAGATGTGTAAGTTACCCATGTCTTGGGCACTAATACACCCCCATACCATCACAGATGTGTAAGTTACCCATGTCTTGTTCACTAATACACCCCCATACCATCACACATGTGTAAGTTACCCATGCCTTGGGCACTAATACACCCCCATACCATCACAGATGTGTAAGTTACGCATGTCTTGTTCACTAATACACCCCCATACCATCACACATGTGTAAGTTACCCATGTCTTGGGCACTAATACACCCCCATACCATCACAGATGTGTAAGTTACCCATGTCTTGGGCACTAATACACCCCCATACCATCACAGATGTGTAAGTTACCCATGCCTTGGGCACTAATACACCCCCATACCATCACAGATGTGTAAGTTACCCATGTCTTGGGCACTAATACACCCCCATACCATCACAGATGTGTAAGTTACCCATGTCTTGTTCACTAATACACCCCCATACCATCACACATGTGTAAGTTACCCATGTCTTGGGCACTAATACACCCCCATACCATCACACATGTGTAAGTTACCCATGTCTTGGGCACTAATACACCCCCATACCATCACAGATGTGTAAGTTACCCATGCCTTGGGCACTAATACACCCCCATACCATCACACATGTGTAAGTTACCCATGCCTTGTTCACTAATACACCCCCATACCATCACACATGTGTAAGTTACCCATGTCTTGGGCACTAATACACCCCCATACCATCACACATGTGTAAGTTACCCATGTCTTGGGCACTAATACACCCCCATACCATCACACATGTGTAAGTTACCCATGTCTTGGGCACTAATACACCCCCATACCATCACAGATGTGTAAGTTAGTCATGTCTTGTTCACTAATACACCCCCATACCATCACACATCTGTAAGTTAGTCATGTCTTGTTCACTAATACACCCCCATACCATCACACATGTGTAAGTTACCCATGTCTTGGGCACTAATACACCCCCATACCATCACACATGTGTAAGTTACCCATGTCTTGGGCACTAATACACCCCCATACCATCACACATGTGTAAGTTACCCATGCCTTGGGCACTAATACACCCCCATACCATCACACATGTGTAAGTTACCCATGCCTTGGGTACTAATACACCCCCATACCATCACACATGTGTAAGTTGCCCATGCCTTGGACACTAATACACCCCCATACCATCACAGATGTGTAAGTTACCCATGCCTTGTTCACTAATACACCCCCATACCATCACACATGTGTAAGTTACCCATGCCTTGGGCACTAATACACCCCCATACCATCACAGATGTGTAAGTTAGTCATGTCTTGTTCACTAATACACCCCCATACCATCACAGATGTGTAAGTTACCCATGTCTTGGGCACTAATACACCCCCATACCATCACACATGTGTAAGTTACCCATGCCTTGGACACTAATACACCCCCATACCATCACACATGTGTAAGTTACCCATGTCTTGTTCACTAATACACCCCCATACCATCACACATGTGTAAGTTACCCATGCCTTGGGTACTAATACACCCCCATACCATCACAGATGTGTAAGTTAGTCATGTCTTGTTCACTAATACACCCCCATACCATCACACATGTGTAAGTTACCCATGTCTTGTTCACTAATACACCCCCATACCATCACAGATGTGTAAGTTACCCATGCCTTGGGTACTAATACACCCCCATACCATCACAGATGTGTAAGTTAGTCATGTCTTGTTCACTAATACACCCCCATACCATCACAGATGTGTAAGTTACCCATGCCTTGGGTACTAATACACCCCCATACCATCACAGATGTGTAAGTTAGTCATGTCTTGTTCACTAATACACCCCCATACCATCACAGATGTGTAAGTTACCCATGTCTTGTTCACTAATACACCCCCATACCATCACAGATGTGTAAGTTACCCATGCCTTGGGTACTAATACACCCCCATACCATCACAGATGTGTAAGTTAGTCATGTCTTGTTCACTAATACACCCCCATACCATCACACATGTGTAAGTTACCCATGCCTTGGGCACTAATACACCCCCATACCATCACAGATGTGTAAGTTACCCATGCCTTGGGCACTAATACACCCCCATACCATCACACATGCTGACTACAACACACTAATACACCCCCATACCATCACAGATGTGTAAGTTACCCATGCCTTGGGCACTAATACACCCCCATACCATCACAGATGTGTAAGTTACCCATGCCTTGGGTACTAATACACCCCCATACCATCACACATGTGTAAGTTACCCATGCCTTGGACACTAATACACCCCCATACCATCACAGATGTGTAAGTTAGTCATGTCTTGTTCACTAATACACCCCCATACCATCACACATGTGTAAGTTACCCATGCCTTGGGTACTAATACACCCCCATACCATCACACATGTGTAAGTTACCCATGCCTTGGACACTAATACACCCCCATACCATCACACATGTGTAAGTTACCCATGTCTTGGGCACTAATACACCCCCATACCATCACACATGTGTAAGTTACCCATGCCTTGGGCACTAATACACCCCCATACCATCACACATGTGTAAGTTACCCATGCCTTGGGCACTAATACACCCCCATACCATCACAGATGTGTAAGTTACCCATGCCTTGGGTACTAATACACCCCCATACCATCACAGATGTGTAAGTTAGTCATGTCTTGTTCACTAATACACCCCCATACCATCACACATGTGTAAGTTACCCATGCCTTGGGCACTAATACACCCCCATACCATCACACATGCTGACTACAACACACTAATACACCCCCATACCATCACAGATGTGTAAGTTACCCATGCCTTGGGCACTAATACACCCCCATACCATCACAGATGTGTAAGTTACCCATGCCTTGGGTACTAATACACCCCCATACCATCACACATGTGTAAGTTACCCATGCCTTGGACACTAATACACCCCCATACCATCACAGATGTGTAAGTTAGTCATGTCTTGTTCACTAATACACCCCCATACCATCACACATGTGTAAGTTACCCATGCCTTGGGTACTAATACACCCCCATACCATCACAGATGTGTAAGTTAGTCATGTCTTGTTCACTAATACACCCCCATACCATCACACATGTGTAAGTTACCCATGCCTTGGGCACTAATACACCCCCATACCATCACAGATGTGTAAGTTACCCATGCCTTGGGTACTAATACACCCCCATACCATCACAGATGTGTAAGTTAGTCATGTCTTGTTCACTAATACACCCCCATACCATCACACATGTGTAAGTTACCCATGCCTTGGGCACTAATACACCCCCATACCATCACACATGCTGACTACAACACACTAATACACCCCCATACCATCACAGATGTGTAAGTTACCCATGCCTTGGGCACTAATACACCCCCATACCATCACAGATGTGTAAGTTACCCATGCCTTGGGTACTAATACACCCCCATACCATCACACATGTGTAAGTTACCCATGCCTTGGACACTAATACACCCCCATACCATCACAGATGTGTAAGTTAGTCATGTCTTGTTCACTAATACACCCCCATACCATCACACATGTGTAAGTTACCCATGCCTTGGGTACTAATACACCCCCATACCATCACACATGTGTAAGTTACCCATGCCTTGGACACTAATACACCCCCATACCATCACACATGTGTAAGTTACCCATGCCTTGGGCACTAATACACCCCCATACCATCACACATGTGTAAGTTACCCATGCCTTGGGCACTAATACACCCCCATACCATCACAGATGTGTAAGTTACCCATGCCTTGGGCACTAATACACCCCCATACCATCACAGATGTGTAAGTTACCCATGCCTTGGACACTAATACACCCCCATACTATCACACATGTGTAAGTTACCCATGCCTTGGGCACTAATACACCCCCATACCATCACACATGTGTAAGTTACCCATGTCTTGGGCACTAATACACCCCCATACCATCACACATGTGTAAGTTACCCATGTCTTGGGCACTAATACACCCCCATACCATCACACATGTGTAAGTTACCCATGCCTTGGGCACTAATACACCCCCATACCATCACACATGTGTAAGTTACCCATGTCTTGGGCACTAATACACCCCCATACCATCACAGATGTGTAAGTTAGTCATGTCTTGTTCACTAATACACCCCCATACCATCACACATCTGTAAGTTACCCATGCCTTGGGCACTAATACACCCCCATACCATCACAGATGTGTAAGTTACCCATGCCTTGGACACTAATACACCCCCATACTATCACACATGTGTAAGTTACCCATGCCTTGGGCACTAATACACCCCCATACCATCACACATGTGTAAGTTACCCATGCCTTGGGCACTAATACACCCCCATACCATCACACATGTGTAAGTTACCCATGTCTTGGGCACTAATACACCCCCATACCATCACACATGTGTAAGTTACCCATGTCTTGGGCACTAATACACCCCCATACCATCACACATGTGTAAGTTACCCATGTCTTGGGCACTAATACACCCCCATACCATCACAGATGTGTAAGTTAGTCATGTCTTGTTCACTAATACACCCCCATACCATCACACATCTGTAAGTTAGTCATGTCTTGTTCACTAATACACCCCCATACCATCACACATGTGTAAGTTACCCATGCCTTGGGCACTAATACACCCCCATACCATCACAGATGTGTAAGTTACCCATGCCTTGGACACTAATACACCCCCATACTATCACACATGTGTAAGTTACCCATGCCTTGGGCACTAATACACCCCCATACCATCACACATGTGTAAGTTACCCATGCCTTGGGCACTAATACACCCCCATACCATCACACATGTGTAAGTTACCCATGCCTTGGGCACTAATACACCCCCATACCATCACACATGCTGACTTTTACACTTTGTGCCTACAACAATCTGGATGGTTATTTTCCTCTTTGTTCCAGAGGACACCACGTCCACAGTTTCCAAATATAATTTGAAATGTGGACTCGTCAGACCACAGAACACCTTTCCAATTTTCAATAAGCGAAGCCGGAGGCATTTCTGGGTGTTGTTGATAAATGGGTTTTGCTTTGCATAGTAGAGCTTTAACTTGCACTTACAGATGTAGCGACCAACTGTATTTAGTGACAGTGGTTTTCTGAGGTGTTCCTGAGCCCATGGGGTGATATCCTTTACACACTGATGTCGCCTGAGGGGTCAAAGGTCTGTAATATCATCAGTTACGTGCAGTGATTTCTCCCGATTCTCTGAACTTTGATGATTTTACGGACCGTAGATGGTAAAATCCCAAAATTCCTTGCAATAGCTGGTTGAGAAATGTTGTTCTAAAACTGTTTGACCATTTGCTTACAAAGTGGTGACCCTCACCACATCCTTGTTTGTGAATGACTTAGCATTTAGGGTTAGGGTTAGGGTTAAACCCTAATGTGTGATGAAGGACAGCTCCATGGTATTAGGTACATAGTGTAAGTTGTTTACATGTTAGGTACATAGTGTAAGTTGTTTACATGTTAGGTACATAGTGTAAGTTGTTTACATGTTAGGTACATAGTGTAAGTTGTTTACATGTTAGGTACATAGTGTAAGTTGTTTACATGTTAGGTACATAGTGTAAGTTGTTTACATGTTAGGTACATAGTGTAAGTTGTTTACATGTTAGGTACATAGTGTAAGTTGTTTACATGTTAGGTACATAGTGTAAGTTGTTTACATGTTAGGTACATAGTGTAAGTTGTTTACATGTTAGGTACATAGTGTAAATGTACAAATACAATCCAGAGTAGATCCACGCTGCTCTACTTAACAGCTACGGTATTAAAAGATGACAAATATATTACACTATATACATCGATTCATACTTTGTATTACATAACTCACTTTTCAAGTGTGGCAACTTTTATTTTGTAGTAGTGGCGACTTCCTTGTTCCTCCACGTGCTGTTTGACTCTATGGCACTGGATGCTGCTGATGTTGAGGCCACACATTTATACTCAAGATTACATTTGACTTGGTATCTTCATAGTCGGCTGGAAGAAATCCAATTTGAAGAAAATCTGACTTGATCCACTTTGGTCTGCAGTGTAATCAGTCTTGAAGTCAGAAAGGTCATCCAAATAGTTTTGTGTCACATACTATTTGATTAGTTTTTATACAAAATCAAACAACTGAATGAACATCCTCAGAGTCTGATAATTCATCTGATGTATGACATGACCATGTACATGTAATAATCATGTCAATGTTGCACTGTGATCACATGACCATGTACATGTAATAATCATGTCAATGTTGCACTGTGATCACATGACCATGACCATGTAATAATCATGTCAACGTTACACTGTGATCACATGACCATGTACATGTAATAATCATGTCAATGTTACACTGTGATCACATGACCATGTACATGTAATAATCATGTCAATGTTACACTGTGATCACATGACCATGTACATGTAATAATCATGTCAATGTTACACTGTGATCACATGACCATGTACATGTAATAATCATGTCAATGTTACACTGTGATCAAATGACCATGTACATGTAATAATCATGTCAATGTTACACTGTGATCACATGACCATGTACATGTAATAATCATGTCAATGTTACACTGTGATCACATGACCATGTACATGTAATAATCATGTCACTGTTACACTGTGATCACATGACCATGTACATGTAATAATCATGTCAATGTTACACTGTGATCACATGACCATGTACATGTAATAATCATGTCAATGTTACACTGTGATCACATGACCATGTACATGTAATAATCATGTCACTGTTACACTGTGATCACATGACCATGTACAACATGTAATAATCATGTCAATGTTACACTGTGATCACATGACCATGTACATGTAATAATCATGTCAATGTTACACTGTGATCAAATGACCATGTACATGTAATAATCATGTCAATGTTACACTGTGATCACATGACCATGTACATGTAATAATCATGTCAATGTTACACTGTGATCAAATGACCATGTACATGTAATAATCATGTCAATGTTACACTGTGATCACATGACCATGTACAACATGTAATAATCATGTCACTGTTACACTGTGATCACATGACCATGTACATGTAATAATCATGTCAATGTTACACTGTGATCACATGACCATGTACATGTAATAATCATGTCAATGTTACACTGTGATCACATGACCATGTACATGTAATAATCATGTCAATGTTACACTGTGATCAAATGACCATGTACATGTAATAATCATGTCAATGTTACACTGTGATCAAATGACCATGTACATGTAATAATCATGTCAATGTTACACTGTGATCACATGACCATGTACATGTAATAATCATGTCAATGTTACACTGTGATCACATGACCATGTACATGTAATAATCATGTCAATGTTACACTGTGATCACATGACCATGTACATGTAATAATCATGTCAATGTTACACTGTGATCAAATGACCATGTACATGTAATAATCATGTCAATGTTACACTGTGATCACATGACCATGTACATGTAATAATCATGTCACTGTTACACTGTGATCACATGACCATGTACATGTAAAAATCATGTCAATGTTACACTGTGATCACATGACCATGTACATGTAATAATCATGTCAATGTTACACTGTGATCAAATGACCATGTACATGTAATAATCATGTCAATGTTACACTGTGATCACATGACCATGTACATGTAATAATCATGTCAATGTTACACTGTGATCACATGACCATGTACATGTAATAATCATGTCACTGTTACACTGTGATCACATGACCATGTACATGTAATAATCATGTCAATGTTACACTGTGATCACATGACCATGTACATGTAATAATCATGTCAATGTTACACTGTGATCACATGACCATGTACATGTAATAATCATGTCACTGTTACACTGTGATCACATGACCATGTACAACATGTAATAATCATGTCAATGTTAAACAGTGATCACATGACCATGTACATGTAATAATCATGTCAATGTTACACTGTGATCAAATGACCATGTACATGTAATAATCATGTCAATGTTACACTGTGATCACATGACCATGTACATGTAATAATCATGTCAATGTTACACTGTGATCAAATGACCATGTACATGTAATAATCATGTCAATGTTACACTGTGATCACATGACCATGTACATGTAATAATCATGTCAATGTTACACTGTGATCACATGACCATGTACATGTAATAATCATGTCAATGTTACACTGTGATCACATGACCATGTACATGTAATAATCATGTCAATGTTACACTGTGATCAAATGACCATGTACATGTAATAATCATGTCAATGTTACACTGTGATCACATGACCATGTACATGTAATAATCATGTCACTGTTACACTGTGATCACATGACCATGTACATGTAAAAATCATGTCAATGTTACACTGTGATCACATGACCATGTACATGTAATAATCATGTCAATGTTACACTGTGATCAAATGACCATGTACATGTAATAATCATGTCAATGTTACACTGTGATCACATGACCATGTACATGTAATAATCATGTCAATGTTACACTGTGATCAAATGACCATGTACATGTAATAATCATGTCAATGTTACACTGTGATCAAATGACCATGTACATGTAATAATCATGTCAATGTTACACTGTGATCACATGACCATGTACATGTAATAATCATGTCAATGTTACACTGTGATCACATGACCATGTACATGTAATAATCATGTCAATGTTACACTGTAATCACATGACCATGTACATGTAATTATCATGTCAATGTTACACTGTGATCAAATGACCATGTACATGTAATAATCATGTCAATGTTACACTGTGATCACATGACCATGTACATGTAATAATCATGTCAATGTTACACTGTGATCACATGACCATGTACAACATGTAATAATCATGTCAATGTTACACTGTGATCACATGACCATGTACATGTAATAATCATGTCAATGTTACACTGTGATCACATGACCATGTACATGTAATAATCATGTCAATGTTACACTGTGATCAAATGACCATGTACATGTAATAATCATGTCAATGTTACACTGTGATCACATGACCATGTACATGTAATAATCATGTCAATGTTACACTGTGATCACATGACCATGTACAACATGTAATAATCATGTCAATGTTACACTGTGATCACATGACCATGTACATGTAATAATCATGTCAATGTTACACTGTGATCACATGACCATGTACAACATGTAATAATCATGTCAATGTTACACTGTGATCACATGACCATGTACATGTAATAATCATGTCAATGTTACACTGTGATCAAATGACCATGTACATGTAATAATCATGTCAATGTTACACTGTGATCACATGACCATGTACATGTAATAATCATGTCAATGTTACACTGTGATCACATGACCATGTACAACATGTAATAATCATGTCAATGTTACACTGTGATCACATGACCATGTACATGTAATAATCATGTCAATGTTACACTGTGATCAAATGACCATGTACATGTAATAATCATGTCAATGTTACACTGTGATCACATGACCATGTACATGTAATAATCATGTCAATGTTACACTGTGATCACATGACCATGTACATGTAATAATCATGTCAATGTTACACTGTGATCACATGACCATGTACAACATGTAATAATCATGTCAATGTTACACTGTGATCACATGACCATGTACATGTAATAATCATGTCAATGTTACACTGTGATCAAATGACCATGTACATGTAATAATCATGTCAATGTTACACTGTGATCAAATGACCATGTACATGTAATAATCATGTCAATGTTACACTGTGATCACATGACCATGTACATGTAATAATCATGTCAATGTTACACTGTGATCACATGACCATGTACATGTAATAATCATGTCAATGTTACACTGTGATCACATGACCATGTACATGTAATTATCATGTCAATGTTACACTGTGATCAAATGACCATGTACATGTAATAATCATGTCAATGTTACACTGTGATCACATGACCATGTACATGTAATAATCATGTCAATGTTACACTGTGATCACATGACCATGTACAACATGTAATAATCATGTCAATGTTACACTGTGATCACATGACCATGTACATGTAATAATCATGTCAATGTTACACTGTGATCACATGACCATGTACATGTAATAATCATGTCAATGTTACACTGTGATCAAATGACCATGTACATGTAATAATCATGTCAATGTTACACTGTGATCACATGACCATGTACATGTAATAATCATGTCAATGTTACACTGTGATCACATGACCATGTACAACATGTAATAATCATGTCAATGTTACACTGTGATCACATGACCATGTACATGTAATAATCATGTCAATGTTACACTGTGATCACATGACCATGTACAACATGTAATAATCATGTCAATGTTACACTGTGATCACATGACCATGTACATGTAATAATCATGTCAATGTTACACTGTGATCAAATGACCATGTACATGTAATAATCATGTCAATGTTACACTGTGATCACATGACCATGTACATGTAATAATCATGTCAATGTTACACTGTGATCACATGACCATGTACAACATGTAATAATCATGTCAATGTTACACTGTGATCACATGACCATGTACATGTAATAATCATGTCAATGTTACACTGTGATCAAATGACCATGTACATGTAATAATCATGTCAATGTTACACTGTGATCACATGACCATGTACATGTAATAATCATGTCAATGTTACACTGTGATCACATGACCATGTACATGTAATAATCATGTCAATGTTACACTGTGATCACATGACCATGTACAACATGTAATAATCATGTCAATGTTACACTGTGATCACATGACCATGTACATGTAATAATCATGTCAATGTTACACTGTGATCAAATGACCATGTACATGTAATAATCATGTCAATGTTACACTGTGATCACATGACCATGTACATGTAATAATCATGTCAATGTTACACTGTGATCACATGACCATGTACATGTAATAATCATGTCAATGTTACACTGTGATCACATGACCATGTACAACATGTAATAATCATGTCAATGTTACACTGTGATCACATGACCATGTACAACATGTAATAATCATGTCAATGTTGCACCGTGATGTAATGCACTGATCACATGACCACGGTGTGATGTAACATCTTGATCACATGACCATTTATTAACAGAGTAAATCAATTCTTGTAGTCATACCATCTGATCTTTTGTAGCTGAGTTTAATATTTTTCAGTCAGTTAAGCCCAAATCATTCCCTCAAGACACTCGAGCTGGCAGCCCATGTCGCCATGACAACACATTTCAGGTAAAAAAAAAGGTGATGTAACAACAGGAAAGAGGATCCAGGAGTTGTGACTTTATTTACTCAGCACCAGGTCCACCCATGGCCTGCTCCTTGTCCTTCTTCTTGTGGCCTGACACGATGTCATCGATGCGCAGCAGCAAGATGGCCGTCTGCAGAAAGAGCAGGTCAATACTTGAACATTTCCCCTCAGTCAAGTTTGTCTAAGTCCAAGTGGGAAGCAGCCACCACACCACCACCACACCACATCTCACCTCCACCACCAGACCACATCTCACATCTACCACCACCACCAGACCACATCTCACCTCCACCACCAGACCACATCTCACCTCCACCACCAGACCACATCTCACCTCCACCACCAGCAGACAACCAAGGTCAAACATCTCACCTCCACCACCAGCAGACAACCAAGGTCAAACATCTCACCTCCATCGCCGTCTTCAAGGTCTGTGCTTTGACAGCCAGGGTGTCCCAGATGCCTGCGGCCGCCATGTCGGTCAGGGTGCCGGTCTCCCCGTCCACGCCCCACACGGTGCTGTCCTGCTGAGTGTGCTTGGCCTGCATGTAGGGGTGACAGAGGTCAGAGGTCAGAGGGCACACACAGGAAAGGTGGAGTCAGGTAAGGTACCCTGAGTGAGGTCAGCACACGGATGGTGGAAGCCCCACAGTTTTGGATGAGGGTGCGAGGGATGACCTCCAGGGCCTGGGCCACCGCACGGTAGGGCCACTGCTCCACACCCACCAGGGCACGTGAGCGCTCCGTCAGGCGCTTGGACACCGCCATCTCCACGGCGCCGCCGCCGGGCAGCAGGAAGGGCTCCACCATCACGTTACGACACACCTGCATGGCGTCCTGCAGGTTCCTCTCCACCTCCTGCAGCGAGGGGGCGGAGTTACAGGTGGCCAGACAGGTGTGAAAGCAGAGAAGAGGAAGAGCTCACGGCCAGGATCTCCTTGCTGGCGCCTCTCAGAAGGATGGTGCAGGCCTTGGGATCCTTACACTCCGTGATGAAGGTGAAGTACTCGTCCCCGATCTTCTTCACCTCAAAGAGCCCCGCCCCCGAGCCCACATCTTCCTCTCGCAGCTCGTCGGTGCGGCTGGCGATGCGAGCGCCACACGCCCTGCGGGGGGAAGGTTTGATGACTTCCTCTTATGCAAATGAGTGTGGTCCTCACCTGGCGATGCGGTTGTTGTCCGTCTTCCTCACACGGCGAATGGCGCTGATGTTGGCCTTCATCAGGTAGTGCTGAGCCAGGTCTAAGGGGCGGAGCCACACATCAGACGCTGTCCTGAAGGGACATGGCGTGCTGGGTCCTACCTGAGATGCCTTTCTCCGTGAAGAGGAGGTCCGGTTTGAGTCGGATGATGTCCTCACACATCTGCTGGATGTAGTCCTCCTCCATCTGCAGGATCCTGGCAAAGTCCTCCTCCTTGCTGATCTCGATGTCCGTCTGCATGCCAATCACACTTTAATACACACTTCTATATGTCCATATCTGTCTGTACGCCAATCACACTTTAATACACACTTCTATATGTCCATATCTGTCTGTACGCCAATCACACTTTAATACACACTTCTATATGTCCATATCTGTCTGTACGCCAATCACACTTTAATACACACTTCTATATGTCCATATCTGTCTGTACGCCAATCACACTTTAATACACACTTCTATATGTCCATATCTGTCTGTACGCCAATCACACTTTAATACACACTTCTATATGTCCATATCTGTCTGTACGCCAATCACACTTTAATACACACTTCTATATGTCCATATCTGTCTGTACGCCAATCACACTTTAATACACACTTCTATATGTCCATATCTGTCTGCATGCCAATCACACTTTAATACACACTTCTATATGTCCATATCTGTCTGTACGCCAATCACACTTTAATACACACTTCTATATGTCCATATCTGTCTGTACGCCAATCACACTTTAATACACACTTCTATATGTCCATATCTGTCTGTACGCCAATCACACTTTAATACACACTTCTATATGTCCATATCTGTCTGCATGCCAATCACACTTTAATACACACTTCTATATGTCCATATCTGTCTGTACGCCAATCACACTTTAATACACACTTCTATATGTCCATATCTGTCTGTACGCCAATCACACTTTAATACACACTTCTATATGTCCATATCTGTCTGTACGCCAATCACACTTTAATACACACTTCTATATGTCCATATCTGTCTGTACGCCAATCACACTTTAATACACACTTCTATATGTCCATATCTGTCTGTACGCCAATCACACTTTAATACACACTTCTATATGTCCATATCTGTCTGTACGCCAATCACACTTTAATACACACTTCTATATGTCCATATCTGTCTGCATGCCAATCACACTTTAATACACACTTCTATATGTCCATATCTGTCTGTACGCCAATCACACTTTAATACACACTTCTATATGTCCATATCTGTCTGTACGCCAATCACACTTTAATACACACTTCTATATGTCCATATCTGTCTGCACGCCAATCACACTTTAATACACACTTCTATATGTCCATATCTGTCTGTACGCCAATCACACTTTAATACACACTTCTATATGTCCATATCTGTCTGTACGCCAATCACACTTTAATACACACTTCTATATGTCCATATCTGTCTGTACGCCAATCACACTTTAATACACACTTCTATATGTCCATATCTGTCTGCATGCCAATCACACTTTAATACACACTTCTATATGTCCATATCTGTCTGTACGCCAATCACACTTTAATACACACTTCTATATGTCCATATCTGTCTGCACGCCAATCACACTTTAATACACACTTCTATATGTCCATATCTGTCTGCACGCCAATCACACTTTAATACACACTTCTATATGTCCATATCTGTCTGTACGCCAATCACACTTTAATACACACTTCTATATGTCCATATCTGTCTGTACGCCAATCACACTTTAATACACACTTCTATATGTCCATATCTGTCTGTACGCCAATCACACTTTAATACACACTTCTATATGTCCATATCTGTCTGTACGCCAATCACACTTTAATACACACTTCTATATGTCCATATCTGTCTGTACGCCAATCACACTTTAATACACACTTCTATATGTCCATATCTGTCTGCATGCCAATCACACTTTAATACACACTTCTATATGTCCATATCTGTCTGTACGCCAATCACACTTTAATACACAATTCTATATGTCCATATCTGTCTGTACGCCAATCACACTTTAATACACACTTCTATATGTCCATATCTGTCTGTACGCCAATCACACTTTAATACACACTTCTATATGTCCATATCTGTCTGTACGCCAATCACACTTTAATACACACTTCTATATGTCCATATCTGTCTGTACGCCAATCACACTTTAATACACACTTCTATATGTCCATATCTGTCTGTATGCCAATCACACTTTAATACACACTTCTATATGTCCATATCTGTCTGTACGCCAATCACACTTTAATACACACTTCTATATGTCCATATCTGTCTGTACGCCAATCACACTTTAATACACACTTCTATATGTCCATATCTGTCTGTACGCCAATCACACTTTAATACACACTTCTATTTGTCCATATCTGTCTGTACGCCAATCACACTTTAATACACACTTCTATATGTCCATATCTGTCTGCATGCCAATCACACTTTAATACACACTTCTATGTGTCCATATCTGTCTGTACGCCAATCACACTTTAATACACAGTTCTATATGTCCATATCTGTCTGTACGCCAATCACACTTTAATACACACTTCTATATGTCCATATCTGTCTGTACGCCAATCACACTTTAATACACACTTCTATATGTCCATATCTGTCTGTACGCCAATCACACTTTAATACACACTTCTATATGTCCATATCTGCCTGCATGCCAATCACACTTTAATACACACTTCTATATGTCCATATCTGTCTGTACGCCAATCACACTTTAATACACACTTCTATATGTCCATATCTGTCTGTACGCCAATCACACTTTAATACACACTTCTATATGTCCATAACTGTCTGTACGCCAATCACACTTTAATACACACTTCTATATGTCCATATCTGTCTGTACGCCAATCACACTTTAATACACACTTCCATATGTCCATATCTATCTGCACGCCAATCACACTTTAATACACACTTCTATATATCCATATCTGTCTGTACGCCAATCACACTTTAATACACACTTCCATATGTCCATATCTGTCTGTACGCCAATCACACTTTAATGCACACTTCTATATGTCCATATCTGTCTGTACGCCAATCACACTTTAATACACACTTCTATATGTCCATATCTGTCTGTACGCCAATCACACTTTAATACACACTTCTATATGTCCATATCTGTCTGTACGCCAATCACACTTTAATACACACTTCCATATGTCCATATCTGTCTGTACGCCAATCACACTTTAATACACACTTCTATATGTCCATATCTGTCTGTACGCCGATCACACTTTAATACACACTTCTATATGTCCATATCTGTCTGTGCGCCGATCACACTTTAATACACACTTCTATATGTCCATATCTGTCTGTGCGCCGATCACACTTTAATACACACTTCTATATGTCCATATCTGTCTGTACGCCGATCACACTTTAATACACACTTCTATATGTCCATACCTGTCTGTACGCCAATCACACTTTAATACACACTTCTATATGTCCATATCTGTCTGTACGCCAATCACACTTTAATACACACTTCTATATGTCCATATCTGTCTGTACGCCAATCACACTTTAATACACACTTCTATATGTCCATATCTGTCTGCATGCCAATCACACTTTAATACACACTTCTATATGTCCATATCTGTCTGTACGCCAATCACACTTTAATACACACTTCTATATGTCCATATCTGTCTGTACGCCAATCACACTTTAATACACACTTCTATATGTCCATATCTGTCTGTACGCCAATCACACTTTAATACACACTTCTATATGTCCATATCTGTCTGTACGCCAATCACACTTTAATACACACTTCTATATGTCCATATCTGTCTGTATGCCAATCACACTTTAATACACACTTCTATATGTCCATATCTGTCTGTACGCCAATCACACTTTAATACACACTTCTATATGTCCATATCTGTCTGTACGCCAATCACACTTTAATACACACTTCTATATGTCCATATCTGTCTGTACGCCAATCACACTTTAATACACACTTCTATTTGTCCATATCTGTCTGTACGCCAATCACACTTTAATACACACTTCTATATGTCCATATCTGTCTGCATGCCAATCACACTTTAATACACACTTCTATGTGTCCATATCTGTCTGTACGCCAATCACACTTTAATACACACTTCTATATGTCCATATCTGTCTGTACGCCAATCACACTTTAATACACACTTCTATATGTCCATATCTGTCTGTACGCCAATCACACTTTAATACACACTTCTATATGTCCATATCTGTCTGCATGCCAATCACACTTTAATACACACTTCTATATGTCCATATCTGTCTGCACGCCAATCACACTTTAATACACACTTCTATATGTCCATATCTGTCTGTACGCCAATCACACTTTAATACACACTTCTATATGTCCATATCTGTCTGTACGCCAATCACACTTTAATACACACTTCTATATGTCCATATCTGTCTGCATGCCAATCACACTTTAATACACACTTCTATATGTCCATATCTGTCTGTACGCCAATCACACTTTAATACACACTTCTATATGTCCATATCTGTCTGTGCGCCAATCACACTTTAATACACACTTCTATATGTCCATATCTGTCTGTACGCCAATCACACTTTAATACACACTTCTATATGTCCATATCTGTCTGCATGCCAATCACACTTTAATACACACTTCTATATGTCCATATCTGTCTGTACGCCAATCACACTTTAATACACACTTCTATATGTCCATATCTGTCTGCATGCCAATCACACTTTAATACACACTTCTATATGTCCATATCTGTCTGTACGCCAATCACACTTTAATACACACTTCTATATGTCCATATCTGTCTGTACGCCAATCACACTTTAATACACACTTCTATATGTCCATATCTGTCTGTACGCCAATCACACTTTAATACACACTTCTATATGTCCATATCTGTCTGTACGCCAATCACACTTTAATACACACTTCCATATGTCCATATCTGTCTGTACGCCAATCACACTTTAATACACACTTCTATTTGTCCATATCTGTCTGTACGCCAATCACACTTTAATACACACTTCTATATGTCCATATCTGTCTGTACGCCAATCACACTTTAATACACACTAATATATGTCCATATCTGTCTGTACGCCAATCACACTTTAATACACACTTCTATATGTCCATATCTGTCTGTACGCCAATCACACTTTAATACACACTTCTATATGTCCATATCTGTCTGTACGCCAATCACACTTTAATACACACTTCTATATGTCCATATCTGTCTGTACGCCGATCACACTTTAATACACACTTCTATATGCCCATATCTGTCTGTACGCCAATCACACTTTAATACACACTTCTATATGTCCATAACTGTCTGTACGCCAATCACACTTTAATACACACTTCTATATGTCCATATCTGTCTGTACGCCAATCACACTTTAATACACACTTCCATATGTCCATATCTATCTGCACGCCAATCACACTTTAATACACACTTCTATATGTCCATATCTGTCTGTACGCCAATCACACTTTAATACACACTTCCATATGTCCATATCTGTCTGTACGCCAATCACACTTTAATGCACACTTCTATATGTCCATATCTGTCTGTACGCCAATCACACTTTAATACACACTTCTATATGTCCATATCTGTCTGTACGCCAATCACACTTTAATACACACTTCTATATGTCCATATCTGTCTGTACGCCAATCACACTTTAATACACACTTCCATATGTCCATATCTGTCTGTACGCCAATCACACTTTAATACACACTTCTATATGTCCATATCTGTCTGTACGCCAATCACACTTTAATACACACTTCTATATGTCCATATCTGTCTGTACGCCAATCACACTTTAATACACACTTCTATATGTCCATATCTGTCTGTGCGCCGATCACACTTTAATACACACTTCTATATGTCCATATCTGTCTGTACGCCGATCACACTTTAATACACACTTCTATATGTCCATATCTGTCTGTACGCCAATCACACTTTAATACACACTTCTATATGTCCATACCTGTCTGTACGCCAATCACACTTTAATACACACTTCTATATGTCCATATCTGTCTGTACGCCAATCACACTTTAATACACACTTCTATATGTCCATATCTGTCTGTACGCCAATCACACTTTAATACACACTTCTATATGTCCATATCTGTCTGTACGCCAATCACACTTTAATACACACTTCTATATGTCCATATCTGTCTGTACGCCAATCACACTTTAATACACACTTCTATATGTCCATATCTGTCTGTACGCTAATCACACTTTAATACACACTTCTATATGTCCATATCTGTCTGTACGCCAATCACACTTTAATACACACTTCTATATGTCCATATCTGTCTGTATGCCAATCACACTTTAATACACACTTCTATATGTCCATATCTGTCTGTACGCCAATCACACTTTAATACACACTTCTATATGTCCATATCTGTCTGTACGCCAATCACACTTTAATACACACTTCTATATGTCCATATCTGTCTGTACGCCAATCACACTTTAATACACACTTCTATTTGTCCATATCTGTCTGTACGCCAATCACACTTTAATACACACTTCTATATGTCCATATCTGTCTGCATGCCAATCACACTTTAATACACACTTCTATGTGTCCATATCTGTCTGTACGCCAATCACACTTTAATACACACTTCTATATGTCCATATCTGTCTGTACGCCAATCACACTTTAATACACACTTCTATATGTCCATATCTGTCTGTACGCCAATCACACTTTAATACACACTTCTATATGTCCATATCTGTCTGCATGCCAATCACACTTTAATACACACTTCTATATGTCCATATCTGTCTGCACGCCAATCACACTTTAATACACACTTCTATATGTCCATATCTGTCTGTACGCCAATCACACTTTAATACACACTTCTATATGTCCATATCTGTCTGTACGCCAATCACACTTTAATACACACTTCTATATGTCCATATCTGTCTGCATGCCAATCACACTTTAATACACACTTCTATATGTCCATATCTGTCTGTACGCCAATCACACTTTAATACACACTTCTATATGTCCATATCTGTCTGTGCGCCAATCACACTTTAATACACACTTCTATATGTCCATATCTGTCTGTACGCCAATCACACTTTAATACACACTTCTATATGTCCATATCTGTCTGCATGCCAATCACACTTTAATACACACTTCTATATGTCCATATCTGTCTGTACGCCAATCACACTTTAATACACACTTCTATATGTCCATATCTGTCTGCATGCCAATCACACTTTAATACACACTTCTATATGTCCATATCTGTCTGTACGCCAATCACACTTTAATACACACTTCTATATGTCCATATCTGTCTGTACGCCAATCACACTTTAATACACACTTCTATATGTCCATATCTGTCTGTACGCCAATCACACTTTAATACACACTTCTATATGTCCATATCTGTCTGTACGCCAATCACACTTTAATACACACTTCCATATGTCCATATCTGTCTGTACGCCAATCACACTTTAATACACACTTCTATTTGTCCATATCTGTCTGTACGCCAATCACACTTTAATACACACTTCTATATGTCCATATCTGTCTGTACGCCAATCACACTTTAATACACACTAATATATGTCCATATCTGTCTGTACGCCAATCACACTTTAATACACACTTCTATATGTCCATATCTGTCTGTACGCCAATCACACTTTAATACACACTTCTATATGTCCATATCTGTCTGTACGCCAATCACACTTTAATACACACTTCTATATGTCCATATCTGTCTGTACGCCGATCACACTTTAATACACACTTCTATATGCCCATATCTGTCTGTACGCCAATCACACTTTAATACACACTTCTATATGTCCATATCTGTCTGTACGCCAATCACACTTTAATACACACTTCTATATGTCCATATCTGTCTGTACGCCAATCACACTTTAATACACACTTCTATATGTCCATATCTGTCTGTACGCCAATCACACTTTAATACACACTTCTATATATCCATATCTGTCTGTACACCAATCACACTTTAATACACACTTCTATATGTCCATATCTGTCTGTACGCCAATCACACTTTAATACACACTTCTATATGTCCATATCTGTCTGTACGCCAATCACACTTTAATACACACTTCCATATGTCCATATCTGTCTGTACGCCAATCACACTTTAATACACACTTCTATATGTCCATATCTGTCTGTACGCCAATCACACTTTAATACACACTTCTATATGTCCATATCTGTCTGTACGCCAATCACACTTTAATACACACTTCTATATGTCCATATCTGTCTGTGCGCCGATCACACTTTAATACACACTTCTATATGTCCATATCTGTCTGTACGCCGATCACACTTTAATACACACTTCTATATGTCCATATCTGTCTGTACGCCAATCACACTTTAATACACACTTCTATATGTCCATACCTGTCTGTACGCCAATCACACTTTAATACACACTTCTATATGTCCATATCTGTCTGTACGCCAATCACACTTTAATACACACTTCTATATGTCCATATCTGTCTGTACGCCAATCACACTTTAATACACACTTCTATATGTCCATATCTGTCTGTACGCCAATCACACTTTAATACACACTTCTATATGTCCATATCTGTCTGTACGCCAATCACACTTTAATACACACTTCTATATGTCCATATCTGTCTGTACGCTAATCACACTTTAATACACACTTCTATATGTCCATATCTGTCTGTACGCCAATCACACTTTAATACACACTTCTATATGTCCATATCTGTCTGTATGCCAATCACACTTTAATACACACTTCTATATGTCCATATCTGTCTGTACGCCAATCACACTTTAATACACACTTCTATATGTCCATATCTGTCTGTACGCCAATCACACTTTAATACACACTTCTATATGTCCATATCTGTCTGTACGCCAATCACACTTTAATACACACTTCTATTTGTCCATATCTGTCTGTACGCCAATCACACTTTAATACACACTTCTATATGTCCATATCTGTCTGCATGCCAATCACACTTTAATACACACTTCTATGTGTCCATATCTGTCTGTACGCCAATCACACTTTAATACACACTTCTATATGTCCATATCTGTCTGTACGCCAATCACACTTTAATACACACTTCTATATGTCCATATCTGTCTGTACGCCAATCACACTTTAATACACACTTCTATATGTCCATATCTGTCTGTACGCCAATCACACTTTAATACACACTTCTATATGTCCATATCTGTCTGTACGCCAATCACACTTTAATACACACTTCTATATGTCCATATCTGTCTGCACGCCAATCACACTTTAATACACACTTCTATATGTCCATATCTGTCTGTACGCCAATCACACTTTAATACACACTTCTATATGTCCATATCTGTCTGTACGCCAATCACACTTTAATACACACTTCTATATGTCCATATCTGTCTGCATGCCAATCACACTTTAATACACACTTCTATATGTCCATATCTGTCTGTACGCCAATCACACTTTAATACACACTTCTATATGTCCATATCTGTCTGTGCGCCAATCACACTTTAATACACACTTCTATATGTCCATATCTGTCTGTACGCCAATCACACTTTAATACACACTTCTATATGTCCATATCTGTCTGCATGCCAATCACACTTTAATACACACTTCTATATGTCCATATCTGTCTGTACGCCAATCACACTTTAATACACACTTCTATATGTCCATATCTGTCTGCATGCCAATCACACTTTAATACACACTTCTATATGTCCATATCTGTCTGTACGCCAATCACACTTTAATACACACTTCTATATGTCCATATCTGTCTGTACGCCAATCACACTTTAATACACACTTCTATATGTCCATATCTGTCTGTACGCCAATCACACTTTAATACACACTTCTATATGTCCATATCTGTCTGTACGCCAATCACACTTTAATACACACTTCCATATGTCCATATCTGTCTGTACGCCAATCACACTTTAATACACACTTCTATTTGTCCATATCTGTCTGTACGCCAATCACACTTTAATACACACTTCTATATGTCCATATCTGTCTGTACGCCAATCACACTTTAATACACACTAATATATGTCCATATCTGTCTGTACGCCAATCACACTTTAATACACACTTCTATATGTCCATATCTGTCTGTACGCCAATCACACTTTAATACACACTTCTATATGTCCATATCTGTCTGTACGCCAATCACACTTTAATACACACTTCTATATGTCCATATCTGTCTGTACGCCGATCACACTTTAATACACACTTCTATATGCCCATATCTGTCTGTACGCCAATCACACTTTAATACACACTTCTATATGTCCATATCTGTCTGTACGCCAATCACACTTTAATACACACTTCTATATGTCCATATCTGTCTGTACGCCAATCACACTTTAATACACACTTCTATATGTCCATATCTGTCTGTACGCCAATCACACTTTAATACACACTTCTATATATCCATATCTGTCTGTACACCAATCACACTTTAATACACACTTCTATATGTCCATATCTGTCTGTACGCCAATCACACTTTAATACACACTTCTATATGTCCATATCTGTCTGCATGCCAATCACACTTTAATACACACTTCTATATGTCCATATCTGTCTGTACGCCAATCACACTTTAATACACACTTCTATATGTCCATTTGAGTCACACATTAAAAGTGTTACTAAAACGGCCTTCTTTCATCTCCGTAATATCGCTAAAATTGGCTCCATTCTGTCCACTAAAGACGCTGAGATCATTATCCATGCGTTTGTTACGTCTCGCCTCGATTACTGTAACGTATTATTTTGGGGTCTCCCCATGTCTAGCATTAAAAGATTACAGTTGGTACAAAATGCGGCTGCTAGACTTTTGACAAGAAAAAGAAAGTTTGATCATATTATGCTTATACTGTATATACCTTTATATACATACATATATACCTATACTGTATATACCTTTATATACATATATACATACATATATACCTGTACTGTATATACCTTTATATACATACATATATACCTATACTGTATATACCTTTATATACATACATATATACCTATACTGTATATACCTTTATATACATACATATATACCTATACTGTATATACCTTTATATACATATATACCTATACTGTATATACCTTTATATACATATATACATACATATATACCTATACTGTATATACCTTTATATACATATATACATACATATATACCTATACTGTATATACCTTTATATACATACATATATACCTATACTGTATATACCTTTATATACATACATATATACCTATACTGTATATACCTTTATATACGTATATACCTATACTGTATATACCTATATATACATATATACATACATATATACCTATACTGTATATACCTTTATATACATATATACATACATATATACCTATACTGTATATACCTTTATATACATATATACATACATATATACCTGTACTGTATATACCTTTATATACATACATATATACCTATACTGTATATACCTTTATATACATACATATATACCTATACTGTATATACCTTTATATACATACATATATACCTATACTGTATATACCTTTATATACATATATACCTATACTGTATATACCTTTATATACATATATACATACATATATACCTATACTGTATATACCTTTATATACATATATACATACATATATACCTATACTGTATATACCTTTATATACATATATACATACATATATACCTATACTGTATATACCTTTATATACATATATACATACATATATACCTGTACTGTATATACCTTTATATACATACATATATACCTATACTGTATATACCTTTATATACATACATATATACCTATACTGTATATACCTTTATATGCATACATATATACCTATACTGTATATACCTTTATATACATATATACCTATACTGTATATACCTTTATATACATATATACATACATATATACCTATACTGTATATACCTTTATATACATATATACATACATATATACCTATACTGTATATACCTTTATATACATATATACATACATATATACCTATACTGTATATACCTTTATATACATATATACATACATATATACCTATACTGGCTCACCTGCACTTGCTTCCTGTGCACTTAAGATGTGACTTTAAGGTTTTACTACTTAGGTATAAAATACTACACGGTCTAGCTCCATCCTATCTTGTCGATTGTATTGTACCATATGTCCCGGCAAGAAATCTGCCTTCAAAAGACTCCGGCTTATTAGTGATCCCCAAAGCCCAAAAAAAGTCTGCGGGATATAGAGCGTTTTCCGTTCGGGCTCCAGTACTCTGGAATGCCCTCCCGGTAACAGTTCGAGATGCCACCTCAGTAGAAGCATTTAAGTCTCACCTTAAAACTCATTTGTATACTCTAGCCTTTAAATAGACTCCCTTTTTAGACCAGTTGATCTGCCGTTTCTTTTCTTTTTCTTCTATGTCCCACTCTCCTTTGTGGAGGGAGTCCGGTCTGATCCGGTGGCCATGTACTGCTCGCCTGTGTATCGGCTGGGGACATCTCTGCGCTGCTGATCCGCCTCGGCTTGGGATGGTTTCCTGCTGGCTCCGCTGTGAACGGGACTCTCGCTGCTGTGTTTGATCCGCTTTGGACTGGACTCTCGCGGCTGTGTTGGATCCATTATGGATTGAAATTTAACAGTATAATGTTAGAACCGCCCGACATCCATTGCTTTCGTCCTCTCCAAGGTTTCTCATAGTCATTATTGTCACCGACGTCCCACATGGTGTGAGTTTTCCTTGCTCCTACCGAGGATGTCGTTGTGGTTTGTGCAGCCCTTTGAGACACTAGTGATTTAGGGCTATATAAGTAAACATTGATTGATTGATTGATATCTGTCTGTACGCCAATCACACTTCTATGTGTTCATATCTGTCTGTACGCCAATCACACTTTAATACACACTTCTATATGTCTATATCCATCTGTACACCAGGTGTGTGTCTCATGTACACACACCTGGTGTACAGCAGGAGCACCAAAGGCTAGGTGTCCATGTAAGGACCTTTAATGTGAAAGGGAAGTGTGTGTGTCTCATGGACACACACCTGGACCACCAAGGGCTAGATGTCCATGTGTGTTTAATGTGTGCAGGGTCACCTGACTCTCGCCCTTCTTGTACTCCAGAGAACAGTCCAGAAGGATGATGCGTGGTTCTTTGATGGAGCGTCTCATGCGTGGATGCGTCACGTCCTTGTTGACCATCACACCTCTTAGCACACACGAGTCCTCGATGAAGCCGCCTGGGACCTGCCAGATGTTCCACAGGTGAGGCGGGACAGGGACAGGGACAGGGACTGGGCGTGCACAAGGCGGCGTACCTTCTCCACTTTGGCGTACTTCTTGATGTCAATCTCCCTGCGGCCGTTGTCGTCCGTCTGCACGGTGACCACGGCGTCCAGCGCCATGCCGCACGCCAGCTGCGACCAGCGGCTCAGGGCTTTGGTGTTGATGGCCGAGTGCACGATCTTCAGCATCATGGAGCGGTCCGCCGTGTCCACGGGGACGCTGGTGTCCACCACAAGTTGTTGTTATGCGTTACATCTAGTCGCCTGTCAAAATAAAAGCCTACCTGAGCTCCTTCAGCGTGGCCAACATGTCATCCAATGCTCGCCTGTAGGCGCTGATGATGACTGTAGGATGCATCTGCTGCTCCAGGAACTGCTCTGCCACCGCCAGCATCTCTCCCGCTGACACACACACACATTATAGTACATCTCCAGCTAACACACACACACATTACAGTACATCTCACTCACTCACTCACTCACTCACTCACTCACTCACTCACTACTCACTCACTACTCACTCACTCACTCACTCACTCACCCAGGATGATGACAGAGGTGGTCCCGTCTCCCACTTCTTCATCTTGAGTGCGGCTGATCTCAATCATGGTTTTAGCTGCAGGATGTTGCACCTGGATCTGTCAGCACAGTCAAACATGGGTGGGTGACCTAAGTAGACCTGATGAAGGCTCCCCTCTCTGAGGGGTGGGTGACCTAAGTAGACCTGATGAAGGCTGGGTGACCTAAGTAGACCTGATGAAGGCTCACCTCTCTGAGGGGTGGGTGACCTAAGTAGACCTGATGAAGGCTGGGTGACCTAAGTAGACCTGTTGAAGGCTCACCTCTCTGAGGGGTGGGTGACCTAAGTAGACCTGATGAAGGCTGGGTGACCTAAGTAGACCTGATGAAGGCTCACCTCTCTGAGGGGTGGGTGACCTAAGTAGACCTGATGAAGGCTCACCTCTCTGAGGGGTGGGTGACCTAAGTAGACCTGATGAAGGCTGGGTGACCTAAGTAGACCTGATGAAGGCTGGGTGACCTAAGTAGACCTGATGAAGGCTCACCTCTCTGAGGGGTGGGTGACCTAAGTAGACCTGATGAAGGCTGGGTGACCTAAGTAGACCTGATGAAGGCTCACCTCTCTGAGGGGTGGGTGACCTAAGTAGACCTGATGAAGGCTGGGTGACCTAAGTAGACCTGATGAAGGCTCACCTCTCTGAGGGGTGGGTGACCTAAGTAGACCTGATGAAGGCTCACCTCTCTGAGGGGTGGGTGACCTAAGTAGACCTGATGAAGGCTGGGTGACCTAAGTAGACCTGATGAAGGCTGGGTGACCTAAGTAGACCTGATGAAGGCTGGGTGACCTAAGTAGACCTGATGAAGGCTGGGTGACCTAAGTAGACCTGATGAAGGCTCACCTCTCTGAGGGGTGGGTGACCTAAGTAGACCTGATGAAGGCTCACCTCTCTGAGGGGTGGGTGACCTAAGTAGACCTGATGAAGGCTGGGTGACCTAAGTAGACCTGATGAAGGCTGGGTGACCTAAGTAGACCTGATGAAGGCTGGGTGACCTAAGTAGACCTGATGAAGGCTGGGTGACCTAAGTAGACCTGATGAAGGCTCACCTCTCTGAGGATGGCATTTCCATCGTTGGTCATGACGATGCCTCCAGTGGGGTCCAGCAACATCTACAACACATTAGCACCGCTGGCTTGAAAAACTTCAATGTGTAATTGTGGGCAAACACTTTTCGTAAAATTTGGAGCTTTGAAGAACGTTCTGGTGTGCTCAGATTTCTGATAAGTGGAGAAATGGGCGAGTTACAGCGAGTAGGAAAATGTGGTGACCCTCCCCCTGTCCTTGTTTGTGAATGAGTGAGCATTTCATGAAAGCTGCTTTTATAGCCAATCATGGCAGAGCCGGCTCAAGGCATAAGCCAACTAAGCGGCCACCAGGGGGCCCCCAAAAGCAATTAACAAAAAATACCTAACCCTAAGTGATTTTATTGTTGCACTTTATTGTTTTTCTTGCACTACGAATTATTTTCGCACATTGCTGTTTCAGGTTTTTGCTACCAAAAACAATAAAGTGAATCAGAATCAGCTTTATTGTCCAGTTATGTTTAACACACATGGAATTTAACTTCAGTAGACTACGCTCTCTTTGTACAAAGTAAACATTAAATATGAACATCCTCCATCCATCCATCCATTTTCTACCGCTTATTCCCTTTCGGGGTCGCGGGGGGCGCTGGCGCCTATCTCAGCTACAATTAACTAAAAATATAAACTAGTAATTAAAGACTAATATGTACAAGACTGATGAGACAAGCTGACACTTGGACTGTTCAACCCCAGGCCACTCTTGTAGCTGAATGTTTTCTACATTTTAAGACTAGGAAGCATCTGTGGCACTCTGGACATCATTGGTTCATTCATTGGTATTATCTTCTTAACTGGGCCACCCCCATATCTTCATAAATGACATGTCATTTGTAACGACATGCCAGGCTGACAATAGGATCATGTCAACAACACTGGCAGAGCCGCAATGACTTTATAGTTGGTGTGTCAATCATCAACAATCAATATTATTGGCAGAAATAGAGGGCCCCAGAATCAAATTTTGCTTAGGGCCCCAAGGAGGCTTGGGCCGGCACTGGATCATGGCACCCACCTTTTCCCAATTGGCCTGTTCACCTGTGGGAGGTTCCAAATAAGTCTTTGATTAGCATTCCTCAACTTTCTCACTCTTTTTTGCCACTTGTGCCAGCTTCTTTGAAACATGTTGCAGGCATCCAATTCCAAATGAGCTAATATTTGCAACAAATAGCAAAGTTTGTCAATGTGAAAAGTAAATATCTTGTCTTTGCAGTCTAGTCAATTGAATATAAGTTGTAAAGAATTTGTAGTATTCTCTTTTTATTTAGCATTTACACAAGCTGACTACGTGGTCACTGCTGTTGTGGAGAATACAGAGCTGCCCTCCAACAAGGTTTTATGTACATGCTAAATTGTGTACAATGTACTAGTAGACTATTTTAAACACGGTGTACTAAATATGAGGGCTCTAATGAGAACCTCACTAACAACTTTAACCACGCCCTGCGCCACACCCGTGCTAGTATTGCACCGCTAAAGGTAAAAAGGCCCCCTAAAAGGCAACCCCATGGTTTACAGAAGAAACTACAGCTCATAAATGATGATGTAGAAAGCTGGACCACAAATGGCGCGCGACTAAACCTGAGGTTTTCCATCAAGCATGGAGTGATAGTTTATTAACTTAGAAACACAGCTAAAGCTAATTACTCAGAGTATCTGTCGGTTTCAGCAAGTCAAATTTAAGACTTTTTAAGACCTTTTTAATGCCACCTTGAATGAATTTACGACCGAAAAAAATAATTAAAAAACTATAAATATAAGCGATGGTTGGGGATCCCACTGTACTACAACCTCAGTGACAGTAGGTCAAGTTTACTGTTTGAATGTTTATTAATAAACAAACTGAGAAGCACCACTCTGCCAAACAGCTTATCAAAATCTTGAGGGATCCAAAAACGTTGACATCCACAACAAACAAACCAACACCAACACCAACGCCAGTAAAAACATAATAACCGAGGCGAGGGTAAAAATAAATTACATTTGGTCAATAATAGTGCAAAACAGTATTGTAACATCAACAAGAAAACATGGACATCCAGTTGTTTCTTCGTGCTGTGATTCAGTTTCATCGAACATTAACACATACCGAGACCCGTTGACTTGGTCGAAGAGCAGGTTTTGGATGTGAGGTGCTAATCCTTGTCTGGTAATATACGCTGTTTTATCCTTTTCGCGGGAAAATGTATTAGCAACCTGAGAATCATGAAACATCACACGAAAAAGATGGCCAATCCCGTCATTTGAGGTGTAGGATTGATGTTTCACCACAGTGTGCAAGATCCATAACACCTGGGATTTGAATGTTGCTGTCCTGCCCAAGATTAGTGTCAGGTCAGTGCTGCTAGCGACAGTTGTTGCTAGCTGGGGGGGCCTTGGACCCACGCAGAACTGAGAGGTGCCCGCTGATTGTTTTTGGCTCGCTGCCGTGGTTTTATGCTTACCGCACTGCATGTGCGATTCCACCGCTCTAATTCCCATGGTGCCAAGTTTGAAATCCCTCTTACAAAGTATGCACCTGGCCTCCTCAGGATAGGCAACAGGCTTAAGCCAGCTTTTAAACCGGCTGTCCTCCAGCCAACGCGCGCAAAACTAGCATTTCCCCATGCTGACTGAAAGGCGGGATGCCAGAAAGAAAGGAAGGAGACTGCGTGCGACTGACACTGAAATCACTCACTTTTACTCAGACGTGCCCCGAAAAAAAAAAAAAAAAAATGGCCCGACAATTTAAGACCATTGAGTACTGAATTTAAGACCAATTTAGGAATTTCTAATAAATGTAATACTTTTTAAGGCCTTAATTTTAGATACATGAATTTAAGACTTTTCAAGACTTTTTAAGGATCCGCGGATACTCTGTTAGCACTCCAATCACATCCGCCTCAACAAAAACGATCATAAATATTTGTTCAGTACAGTAGCATCACTAACACAACAAGGGGGTCCACACCTTAAGTACTGGAGTACTAAGAGTGTACTACATTTGCATGTACTGGAGTACTAAGAGTGTACTACATTTGCATGTACTGGAGTACTAACAGTGTACTACATTTGGATGTACTGGAGTACTAACAGTGTACTACATTTATATGTACTGGAGTACTAAGAGTGTACTACATTTGCATGTACTGGAGTACTAAGAGTGTACTACATTTGCATGTACTGGAGTACTAACAGTGTACTACATTTGGATGTACTGGAGTACTAACAGTGTACTACATTTGCATGTACTGGAGTACTAAGAGTGTACTACATTTGCATGTACTGGAGTACTAACAGTGTACTACATTTGGATGTACTGGAGTACTAACAGTGTACTACATTTGTATGTACTGGAGTACTAACAGTGTACTACATTTGCATGTACTGGAGTACTAAGAGTGTACTACATTTGCATGTACTGGAGTACTAACAGTGTACTACATTTGGATGTACTGGAGTACTAACAGTGTACTACATTTATATGTACTGGAGTACTAAGAGTGTACTACATTTGCATGTACTGGAGTACTAAGAGTGTACTACATTTGCATGTACTGGAGTACTAAGAGTGTACTACATTTGCATGTACTGGAGTACTAACAGTGTACTACATTTGCATGTACTGGAGTACTAAGAGTGTACTACATTTGCATGTACTGGAGTACTAACAGTGTACTACATTTGGATGTACTGGAGTACTAACAGTGTACTACATTTGTATGTACTGGAGTACTAACAGTGTACTACATTTGCATGTACTGGAGTACTAACACTGTACTACATTTGCATGTACTGGAGTACTAACACTGTACTACATTTGCATGTACTGGAGTACTAACACTGTACTACATTTGCATGTACTGGAGTACTAACAGTGTACTACATTTGTATGTACTGGAGTACTAACAGTGTACTACATTTGTATGTACTGGAGTACTAACACTGTACTACATTTGCATGTACTGGAGTACTAACAGTTTATTACATTTGCATGTACTGGGTACTAACACTGTACTACATTTGCATGTACTGGAGTACTAACACTGTACTACATTTGCATGTACTGGGTACTAACACTGTACTACATTTGCATGTACTGGAGTACTAACACTGTACTACATTCGTATGTACTGGAGTACTAACAGTGTACTACATTTGCATGTACTGGAGTACTAAGAGTGTACTACATTTGCATGTACTGGAGTACTAAGAGTGTACTACATTTGCATGTACTGGAGTACTAAGAGTGTACTACATTTGCATGTACTGGAGTACTAACAGTGTACTACATTTGCATGTACTGGAGAACTAAGAGTGTACTACATTTGCATGTACTGGAGTACTAAGAGTGTACTACATTTGCATGTACTGGAGTACTAACAGTGTACTACATTTGCATGTACTGGAGTACTAACAGTGTACTACATTTGCATGTACTGGAGTACTAACACTGTACTACATTTGCATGTACTGGAGTACTAACTGTGTACTACATTTGCATGTACTGGAGTACTAAGAGTGTACTACATTTGCATGTACTGGAGTACTAACAGTGTACTACATTTGCATGTACTGGAGTACTAACAGTGTACTACATTTGCATGTACTGGGTACTAACACTGTACTACATTTGCATGTACTGGAGTACTAAGAGTGTACTACATTTGCATGTACTGGAGTACTAAGAGTGTACTACATTTGCATGTACTGGAGTACTAAGAGTGTACTACATTTGCATGTACTGGAGTACTAAGAGTGTACTACATTTGCATGTACTGGAGTACTAAGAGTGTACTACATTTGTATGTACTGGAGTACTAAGAGTGTACTACATTTGCATGTACTGGAGTACTAACAGTGTACTACATTTGCATGTACTGGAGTACTAAGAGTGTACTACATTTGCATGTACTGGAGTACTAAGCGTGTACTACATTTGTATGTACTGGAGTACTAAGAGTGTACTACATTTGCATGTACTGGAGTACTAACAGTGTACTACATTTGCATGTACTGGAGTACTAAGAGTGTACTACATTTGCATGTACTGAAGTACTAAGAGTGAACTACATTTGCATGTACTGGAGTACTAAGAGTGTACTACATTTGCATGTACTGGAGTACTAAGAGTGTACTACATTTGCATGTACTGGAGTACTAAGAGTGTACTACATTTGCATGTACTGGAGTACTAAGAATGTACTACATTTGTATGTACTGGAGTACTAAGAGTGTACTACATTTGCATGTACTGGAGTACTAAGAGTGTACTATATTTGCATGTACTGGAGTACTAAGAGTGTACTACATTTGCATGTACTGGAGTACTAAGAGTGTACTACATTTGCATGTACTGGAGTACTAAGAGTGTACTACATTTGCATGTACTGGAGTACTAAGAGTGTACTACATTTGTATGTACTGGAGTACTAAGAGTGTACTACATTTGCATGTACTGGAGTACTAAGAGTGTACTACATTTGCATGTACTGGAGTACTAAGAGTGTACTACATTTGCATGTACTGGAGTACTAAGAGTGTACTACATTTGCATGTACTGGAGTACTAACAGTGTACTACATTTGCATGTACTGGAGAACTAAGAGTGTACTACATTTGCATGTACTGGAGTACTAAGAGTGTACTACATTTGCATGTACTGGAGTACTAACAGTGTACTACATTTGCATGTACTGGAGTACTAAGAGTGTACTACATTTGCATGTACTGGAGTACTAGGAGTGTACTACATTTGCATGTACTGGAGTACTAAGAGTGTACTACATTTGCATGTACTGGAGTACTAAGAGTGTACTACATTTGCATGTACTGGAGTACTAAGAGTGTACTACATTTGCATGTACTGGAGTACTAAGAGTGTACTACATTTGCATGTACTGGAGTACTAACAGTGTACTACATTTGCATGTAATGGAGTACTAACAGTGTACTACATTTGCATGTACTGGAGTACTAACAGTGTACTACATTTGTATGTACTGGAGTACTAACAGTGTACTACATTTGTATGTACTGGAGTACTAAGAGTGTACTACATTTGCATGTACTGGAGTACTAACAGTGTACTACATTTGCATGTACTGGAGTACTAAGAGTGTACTACATTTGCATGTACTGAAGTACTAAGAGTGTACTACATTTGTATGTACTGGAGTACTAAGAGTGTACTACATTTGCATGTACTGGAGTACTAAGAGTGTACTACATTTGCATGTACTGGAGTACTAAGAGTGTACTACATTTGCATGTACTGGAGTACTAAGAATGTACTACATTTGCATGTACTGGAGTACTAAGAGTGTACTACATTTGCATGTACTGGAGTACTAAGAGTGTACTATATTTGCATGTACTGGAGTACTAAGAGTGTACTACATTTGCATGTACTGGAGTACTAAGAGTGTACTACATTTGCATGTACTGGAGTACTAAGAGTGTACTACATTTGCATGTACTGGAGTACTAAGAGTGTACTACATTTGTATGTACTGGAGTACTAAGAGTGTACTACATTTGCATGTACTGGAGTACTAAGAGTGTACTACATTTGCATGTACTGGAGTACTAAGAGTGTACTACATTTGCATGTACTGGAGTACTAAGAGTGTACTACATTTGCATGTACTGGAGTACTAAGAGTGTACTACATTTGCATGTACTGGAGTACTAACAGTGTACTACATTTGCATGTACTGGAGTACTAAGAGTGTACTACATTTGCATGTACTGGAGTACTAAGGGTGTACTACATTTGCATGTACTGGAGTACTAAGAGTGTACTACATTTGTATGTACTGGAGTACTAAGAGTGTACTACATTTGCATGTACTGGAGTACTAAGAGTGTACTACATTTGGATGTACTGGAGTACTAACAGTGTACTACATTTGCATGTACTGGAGTACTAAGAGTGTACTACATTTGCATGTACTGGAGTACTAACAGTGTACTACATTTGGATGTACTGGAGTACTAACAGTGTACTACATTTGTATGTACTGGAGTACTAACAGTGTACTACATTTGCATGTACTGGAGTACTAAAAGTGTACTACATTTGTATGTACTGGAGTACTAACAGTGTACTACATTTGCATGTACTGGAGTACTAACACTGTACTACATTTGCATGTACTGGAGTACTAACACTGTACTACATTTGCATGTACTGGAGTACTAACACTGTACTACATTTGCATGTACTGGAGTACTAACAGTGTACTACATTTGTATGTACTGGAGTACTAACAGTGTACTACATTTGTATGTACTGGAGTACTAACACTGTACTACATTTGCATGTACTGGAGTACTAACAGTTTATTACATTTGCATGTACTGGGTACTAACACTGTACTACATTTGCATGTACTGGAGTACTAACACTGTACTACATTTGCATGTACTGGGTACTAACACTGTACTACATTTGCATGTACTGGAGTACTAACACTGTACTACATTCGTATGTACTGGAGTACTAACAGTGTACTACATTTGCATGTACTGGAGTACTAAGAGTGTACTACATTTGCATGTACTGGAGTACTAAGAGTGTACTACATTTGCATGTACTGGAGTACTAACAGTGTACTACATTTGCATGTACTGGAGAACTAAGAGTGTACTACATTTGCATGTACTGGAGTACTAAGAGTGTACTACATTTGCATGTACTGAGTACTAACAGTGTACTACATTTGCATGTACTGGAGTACTAACAGTGTACTACATTTGCATGTACTGGAGTACTAACACTGTACTACATTTGCATGTACTGGAGTACTAACTGTGTACTACATTTGCATGTACTGGAGTACTAAGAGTGTACTACATTTGCATGTACTGGAGTACTAACAGTGTACTACATTTGCATGTACTGGAGTACTAACAGTGTACTACATTTGCATGTACTGGGTACTAACAGTGTACTACATTTGCATGTACTGGGTACTAACACTGTACTACATTTGCATGTACTGGAGTACTAAGAGTGTACTACATTTGCATGTACTGGAGTACTAAGAGTGTACTACATTTGCATGTACTGGAGTACTAAGAGTGTACTACATTTGCATGTACTGGAGTACTAAGAGTGTACTACATTTGCATGTACTGGAGTACTAACAGTGTACTACATTTGCATGTAATGGAGTACTAACAGTGTACTACATTTGCATGTACTGGAGTACTAACAGTGTACTACATTTGTATGTACTGGAGTACTAACAGTGTACTACATTTGTATGTACTGGAGTACTAAGAGTGTACTACATTTGCATGTACTGGAGTACTAACAGTGTACTACATTTGCATGTACTGGAGTACTAAGAGTGTACTACATTTGCATGTACTGAAGTACTAAGAGTGTACTACATTTGTATGTACTGGAGTACTAAGAGTGTACTACATTTGCATGTACTGGAGTACTAAGAGTGTACTACATTTGCATGTACTGGAGTACTAAGAGTGTACTACATTTGCATATACTGGAGTACTAAGAGTGTACTACATTTGTATGTACTGGAGTACTAAGAGTGTACTACATTTGCATGTACTGGAGTACTAAGAGTGTACTACATTTGCATGTACTGGAGTACTAAGAGTGTACTACATTTGCATGTAGTGGAGTACTAAGAGTGTACTACATTTGCATGTACTGGAGTACTAAGAGTGTACTACATTTGCATGTACTGGAGTACTAAGAGTGTACTACATTTGCATGTACTGGAGTACTAAGAGTGTACTACATTTGCATGTACTGGAGTACTAACAGTGTACTACATTTGCATGTACTGGAGTACTAATCAGTGTACTACATTTGCATGTACTGGAGTACTAAGAGTGTACTACATTTGCATGTACTGGAGTACTAAGAGTGTACTACATTGCATGTACTGGAGTACTAAGAGTGTACTACATTTGCATGTACTGGAGTACTAACAGTGTACTACATTTGCATGTAATGGAGTACTAACAGTGTACTACATTTGCATGTACTGGAGTACTAACAGTGTACTACATTTGTATGTACTGGAGTACTAACAGTGTACTACATTTGTATGTACTGGAGTACTAAGAGTGTACTACATTTGCATGTACTGGAGTACTAACAGTGTACTACATTTGCATGTACTGGAGTACTAAGAGTGTACTACATTTGCATGTACTGAAGTACTAAGAGTGTACTACATTTGTATGTACTGGAGTACTAAGAGTGTACTACATTTGCATGTACTGGAGTACTAAGAGTGTACTACATTTGCATGTACTGGAGTACTAAGAGTGTACTACATTTGCATGTACTGGAGTACTAAGAATGTACTACATTTGCATGTACTGGAGTACTAAGAGTGTACTACATTTGCATGTACTGGAGTACTAAGAGTGTACTGTATTTGCATGTACTGGAGTACTAAGAGTGTACTACATTTGCATGTACTGGAGTACTAAGAGTGTACTACATTTGCATGTACTGGAGTACTAAGCGTGTACTACATTTGCATGTACTGGAGTACTAAGAGTGTACTACATTTGTATGTACTGGAGTACTAAGAGTGTACTACATTTGCATGTACTGGAGTACTAAGAGTGTACTACATTTGCATGTACTGGAGTACTAAGAGTGTACTACATTTGCATGTACTGGAGTACTAAGAGTGTACTACATTTGCATGTACTGGAGTACTAAGAGTGTACTACATTTGCATGTACTGGAGTACTAACAGTGTACTACATTTGCATGTACTGGAGTACTAAGAGTGTACTACATTTGCATGTACTGGAGTACTAAGGGTGTACTACATTTGCATGTACTAGAGTACTAAGAGTGTACTACATTTGCATGTACTGGAGTACTAAGAGTGTACTACATTTGCATGTACTGGAGTACTAAGAGTGTACTACATTTGGATGTACTGGAGTACTAACAGTGTACTACATTTGCATGTACTGGAGTACTAAGAGTGTACTACATTTGCATGTACTGGAGTACTAACAGTGTACTACATTTGGATGTACTGGAGTACTAACAGTGTACTACATTTGTGTGTACTGGAGTACTAACAGTGTACTACATTTGCATGTACTGGAGTACTAAAAGTGTACTACATTTGTATGTACTGGAGTACTAACAGTGTACTACATTTGCATGTACTGGAGTACTAACACTGTACTACATTTGCATGTACTGGAGTACTAACACTGTACTACATTTGCATGTACTGGAGTACTAACACTGTACTACATTTGCATGTACTGGAGTACTAACAGTGTACTACATTTGTATGTACTGGAGTACTAACAGTGTACTACATTTGTATGTACTGGAGTACTAACACTGTACTACATTTGCATGTACTGGAGTACTAACAGTTTATTACATTTGCATGTACTGGGTACTAACACTGTACTACATTTGCATGTACTGGAGTACTAACACTGTACTACATTTGCATGTACTGGGTACTAACACTGTACTACATTTGCATGTACTGGAGTACTAACACTGTACTACATTCGTATGTACTGGAGTACTAACAGTGTACTACATTTGCATGTACTGGAGTACTAAGAGTGTACTACATTTGCATGTACTGGAGTACTAAGAGTGTACTACATTTGCATGTACTGGAGTACTAACAGTGTACTACATTTGCATGTACTGGAGAACTAAGAGTGTACTACATTTGCATGTACTGGAGTACTAAGAGTGTACTACATTTGCATGTACTGGAGTACTAACAGTGTACTACATTTGCATGTACTGGAGTACTAACAGTGTACTACATTTGCATGTACTGGAGTACTAACACTGTACTACATTTGCATGTACTGGAGTACTAAGAGTGTACTACATTTGCATGTACTGAAGTACTAAGAGTGTACTACGTTTGTATGTACTGGAGTACTAAGAGTGTACTACATTTGCATGTACTGGAGTACTAAGAGTGTACTACATTTGCATGTACTGGAGTACTAAGAGTGTACTACATTTGCATGTACTGGAGTACTAAGAATGTACTACATTTGTATGTACTGGAGTACTAAGAGTGTACTACATTTGCATGTACTGGAGTACTAAGAGTGTACTATATTTGCATGTACTGGAGTACTAAGAGTGTACTACATTTGCATGTACTGGAGTACTAAGAGTGTACTACATTTGCATGTACTGGAGTACTAAGAGTGTACTACATTTGCATGTACTGGAGTACTAAGAGTGTACTACATTTGCATGTACTGGAGTACTAAGAGTGTACTACATTTGCATGTACTGGAGTACTAAGAGTGTACTACATTTGCATGTACTGGAGTACTAAGAGTGTACTACATTTGCATGTACTGGAGTACTAAGAGTGTACTACATTTGCATGTACTGGAGTACTAACAGTGTACTACATTTGCATGTACTGGAGAACTAAGAGTGTACTACATTTGCATGTACTGGAGTACTAAGAGTGTACTACATTTGCATGTACTGGAGTACTAAGAGTGTACTACATTTGCATGTACTGGAGTACTAAGAGTGTACTACATTTGCATGTACTGGAGTACTAAGAGTGTACTACATTTGCATGTACTGGAGTACTAAGAGTGTACTACATTTGCATGTACTGGAGTACTAAGAGTGTACTACATTTGCATGTACTGGAGTACTAAGAGTGTACTACATTTGCATGTACTGGAGTACTAAGAGTGTACTACATTTGCATGTACTGGAGTACTAACAGTGTACTACATTTGCATGTACTGGAGAACTAAGAGTGTACTACATTTGCATGTACTGGAGTACTAAGAGTGTACTACATTTGCATGTACTGGAGTACTAAGAGTGTACTACATTTGCATGTACTGGAGTACTAAGAGTGTACTACATTTGCATGTACTGGAGTACTAAGAGTGTACTACATTTGCATGTACTGGAGTACTAAGAGTGTACTACATTTGCATGTACTGGAGTACTAAGAGTGTACTACATTTGCATGTACTGGAGTACTAAGAGTGTACTACATTTGCATGTACTAGAGTACTAAGAGTGTACTACATTTGCATGTACTGGAGTACTAACAGTGTACTACATTTGCATGTACTGGAGAACTAAGAGTGTACTACATTTGCATGTACTGGAGTACTAAGAGTGTACTACATTTGCATGTACTGGAGTACTAACAGTGTACTACATTTGCATGTACTGGAGTACTAAGAGTGTACTACATTTGCATGTACTGGAGTACTAGAGTGTACTACATTTGCATGTACTGGAGTACTAAGAGTGTACTACATTTGCATGTACTGGAGTACTAAGAGTGTACTACATTTGCATGTACTGGAGTACTAAGAGTGTACTACATTTGCATGTACTGGAGTACTAACAGTGTACTACATTTGCATGTACTGGAGTACTAACAGTGTACTACATTTGCATGTACTGGAGTACTAACAGTGTACTACATTTGTATGTACTGGAGTACTAACAGTGTACTACATTTGCATGTACTGGAGTACTAAGAGTGTACTACATTTGCATGTACTGGAGTACTAACAGTGTACTACATTTGCATGTACTGGAGTACTAAGAGTGTACTACATTTGCATGTACTGAGTACTAAGAGTGTACTACATTTGTATGTACTGGAGTACTAAGAGTGTACTACATTTGCATGTACTGGAGTACTAAGAGTGTACTACATTTGCATGTACTGGAGTACTAAGAGTGTACTACATTTGCATGTACTGGAGTACTAAGAGTGTACTACATTTGTATGTACTGGAGTACTAAGAGTGTACTACATTTGCATGTACTGGAGTACTAAGAGTGTACTACATTTGCATGTACTGGAGTACTAAGAGTGTACTACATTTGCATGTACTGGAGTACTAAGAGTGTACTACATTTGCATGTAGTGGAGTACTAAGAGTGTACTACATTTGCATGTACTGGAGTACTAAGAGTGTACTACATTTGCATGTACTGGAGTACTAAGAGTGTACTACATTTGCATGTACTGGAGTACTAAGAGTGTACTACATTTGCATGTACTGGAGTACTAAGAGTGTACTACATTTGCATGTACTGGAGTACTAAGAGTGTACTACATTTGCATGTACTGGAGTACTAAGAGTGTACTACATTTGCATGTACTGGAGTACTAAGAGTGTACTACATTTGCATGTAGTGGAGTACTAAGAGTGTACTACATTTGCATGTACTGGAGTACTAAGAGTGTACTACATTTGCATGTACTGGAGTACTAAGAGTGTACTACATTTGCATGTACTGGAGTACTAAGAGTGTACTACATTTGCATGTACTGGAGTACTAACAGTGTACTACATTTGCATGTACTGGAGTACTAAGAGTGTACTACATTTGCATGTACTGGAGTACTAAGAGTGTACTACATTTGCATGTACTGGAGTACTAAGAGTGAACTACATTTGCATGTACTGGAGTACTAAGAGTGTACTACATTTGCATGTACTGGAGTACTAACACTGTACTACATTTGCATGTACTGGAGTACTAAGAGTGTACTACATTTGCATGTACTGGAGTACTAAGAGTGTACTACATTTGCATGTACTGGAGTACTAAGAGTGTACTACATTTGCATGTACTGGAGTACTAAGAGTGTACTACATTTGCATGTACTGGAGTACTAAGAGTGTACTACATTTGCATGTACTGGAGTACTAAGAGTGTACTACATTTGCATGTACTGGAGTACTAAGAGTGTACTACATTTGCATGTACTGGAGTACTAAGCGTGTACTACATTTGTATGTACTGGAGTACTAAGAGTGTACTACATTTGCATGTACTGGAGTACTAACAGTGTACTACATTTGCATGTACTGGAGTACTAAGAGTGTACTACATTTGCATGTACTGGAGTACTAAGAGTGTACTACATTTGCATGTACTGGAGTACTAAGAATGTACTACATTTGTATGTACTGGAGTACTAAGAGTGTACTACATTTGCATGTACTGGAGTACTAAGAGTGTACTATATTTGCATGTACTGGAGTACTAAGAGTGTACTACATTTGCATGTACTGGAGTACTAAGAGTGTACTACATTTGCATGTACTGGAGTACTAAGAGTGTACTACATTTGCATGTACTGGAGTACTAAGAGTGTACTACATTTGTATGTACTGGAGTACTAAGAGTGTACTACATTTGCATGTACTGGAGTACTAAGAGTGTACTACATTTGCATGTACTGGAGTACTAAGAGTGTACTACATTTGCATGTACTGGAGTACTAAGAGTGTACTACATTTGCATGTACTGGAGTACTAACAGTGTACTACATTTGCATGTACTGGAGTACTAACAGTGTACTACATTTGCATGTACTGGAGTACTAAGAGTGTACTACATTTGCATGTACTGGAGTACTAAGAGTGTACTACATTTGCATGTACTGGAGTACTAAGAGTGTACTACATTTGTATGTACTGGAGTACTAAGAGTGTACTACATTTGCATGTACTGGAGTACTAAGAGTGTACTACATTTGCATGTACTGGAGTACTAAGAGTGTACTACATTTGCATGTACTGGAGTACTAAGAGTGTACTACATTTGCATGTACTGGAGTACTAACAGTGTACTACATTTGCATGTACTGGAGAACTAAGAGTGTGCTACATTTGCATGTACTGGAGTACTAAGGGTGTACTACATTTGCATGTACTGGAGTACTAACAGTGTACTACATTTGCATGTACTGGAGTACTAAGAGTGTACTACATTTGCATGTACTGGAGTACTAGGAGTGTACTACATTTGCATGTACTGGAGTACTAAGAGTGTACTACATTTGCATGTACTGGAGTACTAAGGTGTACTACATTTGCATGTACTGGAGTACTAAGAGTGTACTACATTTGCATGTACTGGAGTACTAAGAGTGTACTACATTTGCATGTACTGGAGTACTAAGAGTGTACTACATTTGCATGTACTGGAGTACTAACAGTGTACTACATTTGCATGTAATGGAGTACTAACAGTGTACTACATTTGCATGTACTGGAGTACTAACAGTGTACTACATTTGTATGTACTGGAGTACTAAGAGTGTACTACATTTGCATGTAGTGGAGTACTAAGAGTGTACTACATTTGCATGTACTGGAGTACTAAGAGTGTACTACATTTGCATGTACTGGAGTACTAACAGTGTACTACATTTGCATGTAATGGAGTACTAACAGTGTACTACATTTGCATGTACTGGAGTACTAACAGTGTACTACATTTGTATGTACTGGAGTACTAACAGTGTACTACATTTGCATGTAGTGGAGTACTAAGAGTGTACTACATTTGCATGTACTGGAGTACTAAGAGTGTACTACATTTGCATGTACTGGAGTACTAAGAGTGTACTACATTTGCATGTACTGGAGTACTAAGAGTGTACTACATTTGCATGTACTGGAGTACTAAGAGTGTACTACATTTGCATGTACTGAAGTACTAAGAGTGTACTACATTTGCATGTACTGGAGTACTAAGAGTGTACTACATTTGCATGTACTGAAGTACTAAGAGTGTACTACATTTGCATGTACTGGAGTACTAAGAGTGTACTACATTTGCATGTACTGAAGTACTAAGAGTGTACTACATTTGTATGTACTGGAGTACTAAGAGTGTACTACATTTGCATGTACTGGAGTACTAACAGTGTACTACATTTGCATGTACTGGAGTACTAAGAGTGTACTACATTTGCATGTACTGAAGTACTAAGAGTGTACTACATTTGTATGTACTGGAGTACTAAGAGTGTACTACATTTGCATGTACTGGAGTACTAAGAGTGTACTACATTTGCATGTAGTGGAGTACTAAGAGTGTACTACATTTGCATGTACTGAGTACTAAGAGTGTACTACATTTGCATGTACTGGAGTACTAAGAGTGTACTACATTTGCATGTACTGGAGTACTAAGAGTGTACTACATTTGCATGTACTGGAGTACTAAGAGTGTACTACATTTGCATGTACTGGAGTACTAAGAGTGTACTACATTTGCATGTACTGGAGTACTAAGAGTGTACTACATTTGCATGTACTGAAGTACTAAGAGTGTACTACATTTGTATGTACTGGAGTACTAAGAGTGTACTACATTTGCATGTACTGGAGTACTAAGCAGTGTACTACATTTGCATGTACTGGAGTACTAAGAGTGTACTACATTTGCATGTACTGGAGTACTAAGAGTGTACTACATTTGCATGTAGTGGAGTACTAAGAAGAGTGTACTACATTTGCATGTACTGGAGTACTAAGAGTGTACTACATTTGCATGTACTGGAGTACTAAGAGTGTACTACATTTGCATGTACTGGAGTACTAAGAGTGTACTACATTTGCATGTACTGGAGTACTAAGAGTGTACTACATTTGCATGTACTGGAGTACTAAGAGTGTACTACATTTGCATGTACTGGAGTACTAAGAGTGTACTACATTTGCATGTACTGGAGTACTAACAGTGTACTACATTTGCATGTACTGGAGTACTAAGAGTGTACTACATTTGCATGTACTGGAGTACTAAGAGTGTACTACATTTGCATGTACTGGAGTACTAAGCAGTGTACTACATTTGCATGTACTGGAGTACTAAGAGTGTACTACATTTGCATGTACTGGAGTACTAAGAGTGTACTACATTTGCATGTACTGGAGTACTAAGAGTGTACTACATTTGCATGTACTGGAGTACTAAGAGTGTACTACATTTGCATGTACTGGAGTACTAAGAGTGTACTACATTTGCATGTACTGGAGTACTAACGAGTGTACTACATTTGCATGTACTGGAGTACTAACAGTGTACTACATTTGCATGTACTGGAGTACTAAGAGTGTACTACATTTGCATGTACTGGAGTACTAACAGTGTACTACATTTGTATGTACTGGAGTACTAAGAGTGTACTACATTTGCATGTACTGGAGTACTAAGAGTGTACTACATTTGCATGTACTGGAGTACTAAGAGTGTACTACATTTGCATGTACTGGAGTACTAAGAGTGTACTACATTTGCATGTACTGGAGTACTAAGAGTGTACTACATTTGCATGTACTGGAGTACTAAGAGTGTACTACATTTGCATGTACTGGAGTACTAAGAGTGTACTACATTTGCATGTACTGGAGTACTAAGAGTGTACTACATTTGCATGTACTGGAGTACTAAGAGTGTACTACATTTGCATGTACTGGAGTACTAAGAGTGTACTACATTTGCATGTACTGGAGTACTAAGAGTGTACTACATTTGCATGTACTGGAGTACTAAGAGTGTACTACATTTGCATGTACTGGAGTACTAAGAGTGTACTACATTTGCATGTACTGGAGTACTAAGAGTGTACTACATTTGCATGTACTGGAGTACTAAGAGTGTACTACATTTGCATGTACTGGAGTACTAAGAGTGTACTACATTTGCATGTACTGGAGTACTAAGAGTGTACTACATTTGCATGTACTGGAGTACTAAGAGTGTACTACATTTGCATGTACTGGAGTACTAAGAGTGTACTACATTTGCATGTACTGGAGTACTAAGAGTGTACTACATTTGCATGTACTGGAGTACTAAGAGTGTACTACATTTGCATGTACTGGAGTACTAAGAGTGTACTACATTTGCATGTACTGGAGTACTAAGAGTGTACTACATTTGCATGTACTGGAGTACTAAGAGTGTACTACATTTGCATGTACTGGAGTACTAAGAGTGTACTACATTTGCATGTACTGGAGTACTAAGAGTGTACTACATTTGCATGTACTGGAGTACTAAGAGTGTACTACATTTGCATGTACTGGAGTACTAAGAGTGTACTACATTTGCATGTACTGGAGTACTAAGAGTGTACTACATTTGCATGTACTGGAGTACTAAGAGTGTACTACATTTGCATGTACTGGAGTACTAAGAGTGTACTACATTTGCATGTACTGGAGTACTAAGAGTGTACTACATTTGTATGTACTGGAGTACTAAGAGTGTACTACATTTGCATGTACTGGAGTACTAAGAGTGTACTACATTTGCATGTACTGGAGTACTAAGAGTGTACTACATTTGCATGTACTGGAGTACTAAGAGTGTACTACATTAGTATGTACTGGAGTACTAAGAGTGTACTACATTTGCATGTACTGGAGTACTAAGAGTGTACTACATTTGCATGTACTGGAGTACTAAGAGTGTACTACATTTGCATGTACTGGAGTACTAAGAGTGTACTACATTTGCATGTACTGGAGTACTAAGAGTGTACTACATTTGCATGTACTGGAGTACTAAGAGTGTACTACATTTGCATGTACTGGAGTACTAAGAGTGTACTACATTTGCATGTACTGGAGTACTAAGAGTGTACTACATTTGCATGTACTGGAGTACTAAGAGTGTACTACATTTGCATGTACTGGAGTACTAAGAGTGTACTACATTTGCATGTACTGGAGTACTAAGAGTGTACTACATTTGCATGTACTGGAGTACTAACAGTGTACTACATTTGCATGTACTGGAGTACTAAGAGTGTACTACATTTGCATGTACTGGAGTACTAAGAGTGTACTACATTTGCATGTACTGGAGTACTAAGAGTGTACTACATTTGCATGTACTGGAGTACTAAGAGTGTACTACATTTGCATGTACTGGAGTACTAAGAGTGTACTACATTTGCATGTACTGGAGTACTAAGAGTGTACTACATTTGCATGTACTGGAGTACTAAGAGTGTACTACATTTGCATGTACTGGAGTACTAAGAGTGTACTACATTTGCATGTACTGGAGAACTAAGAGTGTACTACATTTGCATGTACTGAGTACTAAAGTGTACTACATTTGCATGTACTGGAGTACTAAGAGTGTACTACATTTGCATGTACTGGAGTACTAAGAGTGTACTACATTTGCATGTACTGGAGTACTAAGAGTGTACTACATTTGCATGTACTGGAGTACTAAGAGTGTACTACATTTGCATGTACTGGAGTACTAAGAGTGTACTACATTTGCATGTACTGGAGTACTAAGAGTGTACTACATTTGCATGTACTGGAGTACTAAGAGTGTACTACATTTGCATGTACTGGAGTACTAAGAGTGTACTACATTTGCATGTACTGGAGTACTAAGAGTGTACTACATTTGCATGTACTGGAGTACTAAGAGTGTACTACATTTGTATGTACTGGAGTACTAAGAGTGTACTACATTTGCATGTACTGGAGTACTAAGAGTGTACTACATTTGCATGTACTGGAGTACTAAGAGTGTACTACATTTGCATGTACTGGAGTACTAAGAGTGTACTACATTTGCATGTACTGGAGTACTAAGAGTGTACTACATTTGCATGTACTGGAGTACTAAGAGTGTACTACATTTGCATGTACTGGAGTACTAAGAGTGTACTACATTTGCATGTACTGGAGTACTAAGAGTGTACTACATTTGCATGTACTGGAGTACTAAGAGTGTACTACATTTGCATGTACTGGAGTACTAAGAGTGTACTACATTTGCATGTACTGGAGTACTAAGAGTGTACTACATTTGCATGTACTGAGTACTAAGAGTGTACTACATTTGCATGTACTGGAGTACTAAGAGTGTACTACATTTGCATGTACTGAGTACTAAGAGTGTACTACATTTGCATGTACTGGAGTACTAAGAGTGTACTACATTTGCATGTACTGGAGTACTAAGAGTGTACTACATTTGCATGTACTGGAGTACTAAGAGTGTACTACATTTGCATGTACTGGAGTACTAAGAGTGTACTACATTTGCATGTACTGGAGTACTAAGAGTGTACTACATTTGCATGTACTGGAGTACTAAGAGTGTACTACATTTGCATGTACTGGAGTACTAAGAGTGTACTACATTTGCATGTACTGAAGTACTAAGAGTGTACTACATTTGTATGTACTGGAGTACTAAGAGTGTACTACATTTGCATGTACTGGAGTACTAACAGTGTACTACATTTGCATGTACTGGAGTACTAAGAGTGTACTACATTTGCATGTACTGAAGTACTAAGAGTGTACTACATTTGCATGTACTGGAGTACTAAGAGTGTACTACATTTGCATGTACTGGAGTACTAAGAGTGTACTACATTTGCATGTAGCTGGAGTACTAAGAGTGTACTACATTTGCATGTACTGGAGTACTAAGAGTGTACTACATTTGCATGTACTGGAGTACTAAGAGTGTACTACATTTGCATGTACTGGAGTACTAAGAGTGTACTACATTTGCATGTACTGGAGTACTAAGAGTGTACTACATTTGCATGTACTGGAGTACTAAGAGTGTACTACATTTGCATGTACTGGAGTACTAAGAGTGTACTACATTTGCATGTACTGAGTACTAAGAGTGTACTACATTTGCTATGTACTGGAGTACTAAGAGTGTACTACATTTGCATGTACTGGAGTACTAAGAGTGTACTACATTTGCATGTACTGGAGTACTAAGAGTGTACTACATTTGCATGTACTGGAGTACTAAGAGTGTACTACATTTGCATGTACTGGAGTACTAAGAGTGTACTACATTTGCATGTACTGGAGTACTAAGAGTGTACTACATTTGCATGTACTGGAGTACTAAGAGTGTACTACATTTGCATGTACTGGAGTACTAAGAGTTGTACTACATTTGCATGTACTGGAGTACTAAGAGTGTACTACATTTGCATGTACTGAGTACTAAGAGTGTACTACATTTGCATGTACTGGAGTACTAAGAGTGTACTACATTTGCATGTACTGGAGTACTAAGAGTGTACTACATTTGCATGTACTGGAGTACTAAGAGTGTACTACATTTGCATGTACTGGAGTACTAAGAGTGTACTACATTTGCATGTACTGAGTACTAAGAGTGTACTACATTTGCATGTACTGGAGTACTAAGAGTGTACTACATTTGCATGTACTGGAGTACTAAGAGTGTACTACATTTGCATGTAGCTGGAGTACTAAGAGTGTACTACATTTGCATGTACTGGAGTACTAAGAGTGTACTACATTTGTCATGTACTGGAGTACCTAAGAGTGTACTACATTTGCATGTACTGGAGTACTAAGAGTGTACTACATTTGCATGTACTGGAGTACTAAGAGTGTACTACATTTGCATGTACTGGAAGTACTAAGAGTGTACTACATTTGCATGTACTGGAGTACTAAGAGTGTACTACATTTGCATGTACTGGAGTACTAAGAGTGTACTACATTTGCATGTACTGGAGTACTAAGAGTGTACTACATTTGCATGTACTGGAGTACTAAGAGTGTACTACATTTGCATGTACTGGAGTACTAAGAGTGTACTACATTTGCATGTACTGGAGTACTAAGAGTGTACTACATTTGCATGTACTGGAGTACTAAGAGTGTACTACATTTGCATGTACTGGAGTACTAAGAGTGTACTACATTTGCATGTACTGGAGTACTAAGAGTGTACTACATTTGCATGTACTGGAGTACTAAGAGTGTACTACATTTGCATGTACTGGAGTACTAAGAGTGTACTACATTTGCATGTACTGGAGTACTAGAGTGTACTACATTTGCATGTACTGGAAGTACTAAGAGTGTACTACATTTGCATGTACTGGAGTACTAAGAGTGTACTACATTTGCATGTACTGGAGTACTAAGAGTGTACTACATTTGCATGTACTGGAGTACTAAGAGTGTACTACATTTGCATGTACTGGAGTACTAAGAGTGTACTACATTTGCATGTACTTGGGAGTACTAAGAGTGTACTACATTTGCATGTACTGGAGTACTAAGAGTGTACTACATTTGCATGTACTGAAGTACTAAGAGTGTACTACATTTGCATGTACTGGAGTACTAAGAGTGTACTACATTTGCATGTACTGGAGTACTAAGAGTGTACTACATTTTGCATTTGTACTGGAGTACTAAGAGTGTACTACATTTGCATGTACTGGAGTACTAAGAGTGTACTACATTTGCATGTACTGAGTACTAAGAGTGTACTACATTTGTATGTACTGGAGTACTAAGAGTGTACTACATTTGCATGTACTGGAGTACTAGAGTGTACTACATTTGCATGTACTGGAGTACTAAGAGTGTACTACATTTGCATGTACTGGAGTACTAAGAGTGTACTACTTTGCATGTACTGGAGTACTAAGAGTGTACTACATTTGCATGTACTGAGTACTAAGAGTGTACTACAATTTGCATGTATGGAGTACTAAGAGTGTACTACATTTGCATGTACTGGAGTACTAAGAGTGTACTACATTTGCATTGTACTGGAGTACTAAGAGTGTACTACATTTTGCATGTACTGAAGTACTAAGAGTGTACTACATTTGTATGTACTGGAGTACTAAGAGTGTACTACATTTGCAT
>NC_084614.1:1284287-1354287 GCF_033978795.1 Nerophis ophidion
GACATATGGAAGTGTGTATTAAAGTGTGATTGGCGTACAGACAGATATGGATATATAGAAGTGTGTATTAAAGTGTGATTGGCGTGCAGATAGATATGGACATATGGAAGTGTGTATTAAAGTGTGATTGGCGTACAGACAGATATGGACATATAGAAGTGTGTATTAAAGTGTGATTGGCGTACAGACAGTTATGGACATATAGAAGTGTGTATTAAAGTGTGATTGGCGTACAGACAGATATGGACATATAGAAGTGTGTATTAAAGTGTGATTGGCGTGCAGACAGATATGGACATATAGAAGTGTGTATTAATGTGATTGGCGTACAGACAGATATGGACATATAGAAGTGTGTATTAAAGTGTGATTGGCGTACAGACAGATATGGACATATAGAAGTGTGTATTAAAGTGTGATTGGCGTGCAGACAGATATGGACATATAGAAGTGTGTATTAAAGTGTGATTGGCGTCAGACAGATATGGACATATAGAAGTGTGTATTAAAGTGTGATTGGCGTACAGACAGATATGGACATATAGAAGTGTGTATTAAAGTGTGATTGGCGTACAGACAGATATGGACATATAGAAGTGTGTATTAAAGTGTGATTGGCGTACAGACAGATATGGACACATAGAAGTGTGTATTAAAGTGTGATTGGCGTACAGACAGATATGGACATATAGAAGTGTGTATTAAAGTGTGATTGGCGTACAGACAGATATGGACATATAGAAGTGTGTATTAAAGTGTGATTGGCGTACAGACAGATATGGACATATAGAAGTGTGTATTAAAGTGTGATTGGCGTACAGACAGATATGGACATATAGAAGTGTGTATTAAAGTGTGATTGGCGTACAGACAGATATGGACATATAGAAGTGTGTATTAAAGTGTGATTGGCGTACAGACAGATATGGACATATAGAAGTGTGTATTAAAGTGTGATTGGCGTACAACAGATATGGACATATAGAAGTGTGTATTAAAGTGTGATTGGCATGCAGACAGATATGGACATATAGAAGTGTGTATTAAAGTGTGATTGGCGTACAGACAGATATGGACATATAGAAGTGTGTATTAAAGTGTGATTGGCGTACAGACAGATATGGACATATAGAAGTGTGTATTAAAGTGTGATTGGCGTACAGACAGGTATGGACATATAGAAGTGTGTATTAAAGTGTGATTGGCGTACAGACAGATATGGACATATAGAAGTGTGTATTAAAGTGTGATTGGCGTACAGACAGATATGGACATATGGAAGTGTGTATTAAAGTGTGATTGGCGTACAGACAGATATGGATATATAGAAGTGTGTATTAAAGTGTGATTGGCGTGCAGATAGATATGGACATATGGAAGTGTGTATTAAAGTGTGATTGGCGTACAGACAGATATGGACATATAGAAGTGTGTATTAAAGTGTGATTGGCGTACAGACAGTTATGGACATATAGAAGTGTGTATTAAAGTGTGATTGGCGTACAGACAGATATGGACATATAGAAGTGTGTATTAAAGTGTGATTGGCGTACAGACAGATATGGACATATAGAAGTGTGTATTAAAGTGTGATTGGCATGAGGCAGATATGGACATATAGAAGTGTGTATTAAAGTGTGATTGGCGTACAGACAGATATGGACATATAGAAGTGTGTATTAAAGTGTGATTGGCGTACAGACAGATATGGACATATAGAAGTGTGTATTAAAGTGTGATTGGCGTACAGACAGATATGGACATATAGAACTGTGTATTAAAGTGTGATTGGCGTACAGACAGATATGGGACACATAGAAGTGTGTATTAAAGTGTGATTGGCATGCAGACAGATATGGACATATAGAAGTGTGTATTAAAGTGTGATTGGCGTACAGACAGATATGGACAAATAGAAGTGTGTATTAAAGTGTGATTGGCGTACAGACAGATATGGACATATAGAAGTGTGTATTAAAGTGTGATTGGCGTACAGACAGATATGGACATATAGAAGTGTGTATTAAAGTGTGATTGGCGTACAGACAGATTATGGACATATAGAAGTGTGTATTAAAGTGTGATTGGCATACAGACAGATATGGACATATAGAAGTGTGTATTAAAGTGTGATTGGCTGTACAGACAGATATGGACATATAGAAGTGTGTATTAAAGTGTGATTGGCGTACAGACAGATATGGACATATAGAAGTGTGTATTAAAGTGTGATTGGCGTACAGACAGATATGGACATATAGAAGTGTGTATTAAAGTGTGATTGGCGTACAGACAGATATGGACATATAGAATTGTGTATTAAAGTGTGATTGGCGTACAGACAGATATGGACATATAGAAGTGTGTATTAAAGTGTGATTGGCATGCAGACAGATATGGACATATAGAAGTGTGTATTAAAGTGTGATTGGCGTACAGACAGATATGGACATATAGAAGTGTGTATTAAAGTGTGATTGGCGTACAGACAGATATGGACATATAGAAGTGTGTATTAAAGTGTGATTGGCGTACAGACAGATATGGACATATAGAAGTGTGTATTAAAGTGTGATTGGCGTACAGACAGATATGGACATATAGAAGTGTGTATTAAAGTGTGATTGGCGTACAGACAGATATGGACATATAGAAGTGTGTATTAAAGTGTGATTGGCGTACAGACAGATATGGACATATAGAAGTGTGTATTAAAGTGTGATTGGCATGCAGACAGATATGGACATATAGAAGTGTGTATTAAAGTGTGATTGGCGTACAGACAGATATGGACATATAGAAGTGTGTATTAAAGTGTGATTGGCATGCAGACAGATATGGACATATAGAAGTGTGTATTAAAGTGTGATTGGCGTACAGACAGATATGGACATATAGAAGTGTGTATTAAAGTGTGATTGGCGTACAGACAGATATGGACATATAGAAGTGTGTATTAAAGTGTGATTGGCGTACAGACAGATATGGACATATAGAAGTGTGTATTAAAGTGTGATTGGCGTGCAGACAGATATGGACATATAGAAGTGTGTATTAAAGTGTGATTGGCGTACAGACAGATATGGACATATAGAAGTGTGTATTAAAGTGTGATTGGCGTACAGACAGATATGGACATATAGAAGTGTGTATTAAAGTGTGATTGGCATGCAGACAGATATGGACATATAGAAGTGTGTATTAAAGTGTGATTGGCGTACAGACAGATATGGACATATAGAAGTGTGTATTAAAGTGTGATTGGCGTACAGACAGATATGGACATATAGAAGTGTGTATTAAAGTGTGATTGGCGTACAGACAGATATGGACATATAGAAGTGTGTATTAAAGTGTGATTGGCGTACAGACAGATATGGACATATAGAAGTGTGTATTAAAGTGTGATTGGCGTACAGACAGATATGGACATATAGAAGTGTGTATTAAAGTGTGATTGGCATGCAGACAGATATGGACATATAGAAGTGTGTATTAAAGTGTGATTGGCGTACAGACAGATATGGACATATAGAAGTGTGTATTAAAGTGTGATTGGCGTACAGACAGATATGGACATATAGAAGTGTGTATTAAAGTGTGATTGGCGTACAGACAGATATGGACATATAGAAGTGTGTATTAAAGTGTGATTGGCATGCAGACAGATATGGACATATAGAAGTGTGTATTAAAGTGTGATTGGCGTACAGACAGATATGGACATATAGAAGTGTGTATTAAAGTGTGATTGGCGTACAGACAGATATGGACATATAGAAGTGTGTATTAAAGTGTGATTGGCATGCAGACAGATATGGACATATAGAAGTGTGTATTAAAGTGTGATTGGCGTACAGACAGATATGGACATATAGAAGTGTGTATTAAAGTGTGATTGGCGTACAGACAGATATGGACATATAGAAGTGTGTATTAAAGTGTGATTGGCGTACAGACAGATATGGACATATAGAAGTGTGTATTAAAGTGTGATTGGCATGCAGACGGACATCGAGATCAGCAAGGAGGAGGACTTTGCCAGGATCCTGCAGATGGAGGAGGACTACATCCAGCAGATGTGTGAGGACATCATCCGACTCAAACCGGACCTCCTCTTCACGGAGAAAGGCATCTCAGGTAGGACCCAGCACGCCATGTCCCTTCAGGACAGCGTCTGATGTGTGGCTCCGCCCCTTAGACCTGGCCTCAGCACTACCTGATGAAGGCCAACATCAGCGCCATTCGCCGTGTGAGGAAGACGGACAACAACCGCATCGCCAGGTGAGGACCACACTCATTTGCATAAGAGGAAGTCATCAAACCTTCCCCCCGCAGGGCGTGTGGCGCTCGCATCGCCAGCCGCACCGACGAGCTGCGAGAGGAAGATGTGGGCTCGGGGGCGGGGCTCTTTGAGGTGAAGAAGATCGGGGACGAGTACTTCACCTTTATCACGGAGTGTAAGGATCCCAAGGCCTGCACCATCCTTCTGAGAGGCGCCAGCAAGGAGATCCTGGCCGTGAGCTCTTCCTCTTCTCTGCTTTCACACCTGTCTGGCCACCTGTAACTCCGCCCCCTCGCTGCAGGAGGTGGAGAGGAACCTGCAGGACGCCATGCAGGTGTGTCGTAACGTGATGGTGGAGCCCTTCCTGCTGCCGGCGGCGGCGCCGTGGAGATGGCGGTGTCCAAGCGGCCTGACGGAGCGCTCACGTGCCCTGGTGGGTGTGGAGCAGTGGCCCTACCGTGCGGTGGCCCAGGCCCTGGAGGTCATCCCTCGCACCCTCATCCAAAACTGTGGGGCTTCCACCATCCGTGTGCTGACCTCACTCAGGGTACCTTACCTGACTCCACCTTTCCTGTGTGTGCCCTCTGACCTCTGACCTCTGTCACCCCTACATGCAGGCCAAGCACACTCAGCAGGACAGCACCGTGTGGGGCGTGGACGGGGAGACCGGCACCCTGACCGACATGGCGGCCGCAGGCATCTGGGACACCCTGGCTGTCAAAGCACAGACCTTGAAGACGGCGATGGAGGTGAGATGTTTGACCTTGGTTGTCTGCTGGTGGTGGAGGTGAGATGTTTGACCTTGGTTGTCTGCTGGTGGTGGAGGTGAGATGTGGTCTGGTGGTGGAGGTGAGATGTGGTCTGGTGGTGGAGGTGAGATGTGGTCTGGTGGTGGTGGTAGATGTGAGATGTGGTCTGGTGGTGGAGGTGAGATGTGGTGTGGTGGTGGTGTGGTGGCTGCTTCCCACTTGGACTTAGACAAACTTGACTGAGGGGAAATGTTCAAGTATTGACCTGCTCTTTCTGCAGACGGCCATCTTGCTGCTGCGCATCGATGACATCGTGTCAGGCCACAAGAAGAAGGACAAGGAGCAGGCCATGGGTGGACCTGGTGCTGAGTAATAAAGTCACACTCCTGGATCCTCTTTCCTGTTGTTACATCACCTTTTTTTTTACCTGAAATGTGTTGTCATGGCGACATGGGCTGCCAGCTCGAGTGTCTTGAGGGAATGATTTGGGCTTAACTGACTGAAAAATATTAAACTCAGCTACAAAAGATCAGATGGTATGACTACAAGAATTGATTTACTCTGTTAATAAATGGTCATGTGATCAAGATGTTACATCACACCGTGGTCATGTGATCAGTGCATTACATCACGGTGCAACATTGACATGATTATTACATGTTGTACATGGTCATGTGATCACAGTGTAACATTGACATGATTATTACATGTTGTACATGGTCATGTGATCACAGTGTAACATTGACATGATTATTACATGTACATGGTCATGTGATCACAGTGTAACATTGACATGATTATTACATGTACATGGTCATGTGATCACAGTGTAACATTGACATGATTATTACATGTACATGGTCATTTGATCCAGTGTAACATTGACATGATTATTACATGTACATGGTCATTTGATCACAGTGTAACATTGACATGATTATTACATGTACATGGTCATGTGATCACAGTGTAACATTGACATGATTATTACATGTACATGGTCATGTGATCACAGTGTAACATTGACATGATTATTACATTGTACATGGTCATGTGATCACAGTGTAACATTGACATGATTATTACATGTACATGGTCATGTGATCACAGTGTAACATTGACATGATTATTACATGTACATGGTCATTTGATCACAGTGTAACATTGACATGATTATTACATGTACATGGTCATGTGATCACAGTGTAACATTGACATGATTATTACATGTTGTACATGGTCATGTGATCACAGTGTAACATTGACATGATTATTACATGTACATGGTCATGTGATCACAGTGTAACATTGACATGATTATTACATGTTGTACATGGTCATGTGATCACAGTGTAACATTGACATGATTATTACATGTACATGGTCATGTGATCACAGTGTAACATTGACATGATTATTACATGTACATGGTCATGTGATCACAGTGTAACATTGACATGATTATTACATGTACATGGTCATTTGATCACAGTGTAACATTGACATGATTATTACATGTACATGGTCATGTGATCACAGTGTAACATTGACATGATTATTACATGTACATGGTCATGTGATCACAGTGTAACATTGACATGATTATTACATGTACATGGTCATGTGATCACAGTGTAACATTGACATGATTATTACATGTACATGGTCATGTGATCACAGTGTAACATTGACATGATAATTACATGTACATGGTCATGTGATCACAGTGTAACATTGACATGATTATTACATGTACATGGTCATGTGATCACAGTGTAACATTGACATGATTATTACATGTACATGGTCATGTGATCACAGTGTAACATTGACATGATTATTACATGTACATGGTCATTTGATCACAGTGTAACATTGACATGATTATTACATGTACATGGTCATTTGATCACAGTGTAACATTGACATGATTATTACATGTACATGGTCATGTGATCACAGTGTAACATTGACATGATTATTACATGTACATGGTCATTTGATCACAGTGTAACATTGACATGATTATTACATATACATGGTCATGTGATCACAGTGTAACATTGACATGATTTTTACATGTACATGGTCATGTGATCACAGTGTAACAGTGACATGATTATTACATGTACATGGTCATGTGATCACAGTGTAACATTGACATGATTATTACATGTACATGGTCATTTGATCACAGTGTAACATTGGACATGATTATTACATGTACATGGTCATGTGATCACAGTGTAACATTGACATGATTATTACATGTACATGGTCATGTGATCACAGTGTAACATTGACATGATTATTACATGTACATGGTCATGTGATCACAGTGTAACATTGACATGATTATTACATGTACATGGTCATTTGATCACAGTGTAACATTGACATGATTATTACATGTACATGGTCATGTGATCACAGTGTAACATTGACATGATTATTACATGTACATGGTCATTTGATCACAGTGTAACATTGACATGATTATTACATGTACATGGTCATGTGATCACTGTTGTAACATTGACATGATTATTACATGTGTACATGGTCATGTGATCACAGTGTAACAGTGACATGATTATTACATGTACATGGTCATGTGATCACAGTGTAACATTGACATGATTATTACATGTACATGGTCATGTGATCACAGTGTAACATTGACATGATTATTACATGTACATGGTCATGTGATCACAGTGTAACAGTGACATGATTATTACATGTACATGGTCATGTGATCACAGTGTAACATTGACATGATTATTACATGTACATGGTCATGTGATCACAGTGTAACATTGACATGATTATTACATGTACATGGTCATTTGATCACAGTGTAACATTGACATGATTATTACATGTACATGGTCATGTGATCACAGTGTAACATTGACATGATTTTTACATGTACATGGTCATGTGATCACAGTGTAACAGTGACATGATTATTACATGTACATGGTCATGTGATCACAGTGTAACATTGACATGATTATTACATGTACATGGTCATTTGATCACAGTGTAACATTGACATGATTATTACATGTACATGGTCATGTGATCACAGTGTAACATTGACATGATTATTACATGTACATGGTCATGTGATCACAGTGTAACATTGACATGATTATTACATGTACATGGTCATGTGATCACAGTGTAACATTGACATGATTATTACATGTACATGGTCATTTGATCACAGTGTAACATTGACATGATTATTACATGTACATGGTCATTTGATCACAGTGTAACATTGACATGATTATTACATGTACATGGTCATGTGATCACAGTGTAACATTGACATGATTATTACATGTACATGGTCATGTGATCACAGTGTAACATTGACATGATTATTACATGTACATGGTCATGTGATCACAGTGTAACAGTGACATGATTATTACATGTTGTACATGGTCATGTGATCACAGTGTAACATTGACATGATTATTACATGTACATGGTCATTTGATCACAGTGTAACATTGACATGATTATTACATGTACATGGTCATGTGATCACAGTGTAACATTGACATGATTATTACATGTACATGGTCATTTGATCACAGTGTAACATTGACATGATTATTACATGTACATGGTCATGTGATCACAGTGTAACATTGACATGATTATTACATGTTGTACATGGTCATGTGATCACAGTGTAACAGTGACATGATTATTACATGTACATGGTCATGTGATCACAGTGTAAACATTGACATGATTATTACATGTACATGGTCATGTGATCACAGTGTAACATTGACATGATTATTACATGTACATGGTCATGTGATCACAGTGTAACAGTGACATGATTATTACATGTACATGGTCATGTGATCACAGTGTACATTGACATGATTATTACATGTACATGGTCATGTGATCACAGTGTAACATTGACATGATTATTACATGTACATGGTCATTTGATCACAGTGTAACATTGACATGATTATTACATGTACATGGTCATGTGATCACAGTGTAACATTGACATGATTATTACATGTACATGGTCATGTGATCACAGTGTAACATTGACATGATTATTACATGTACATGGTCATGTGATCACAGTGTAACATTGACATGATTATTACATGTACATGGTCATGTGATCACAGTGTAACGTTGACATGATTATTACATGGTCATGGTCATGTGATCACAGTGCAACATTGACATGATTATTACATGTACATGGTCATGTGATCACAGTGCAACATTGACATGATTATTACATGTACATGGTCATGTCATACATCAGATGAATTATCAGACTCTGAGGATGTTCATTCAGTTGTTTGATTTTGTATAAAAACTAATCAAATAGTATGTGACACAAAACTATTTGGATGACCTTTCTGACTTCAAGACTGATTACACTGCAGACCAAAGTGGATCAAGTCAGATTTTCTTCAAATTGGATTTCTTCCAGCCGACTATGAAGATACCAAGTCAAATGTAATCTTGAGTATAAATGTGTGGCCTCAACATCAGCAGCATCCAGTGCCATAGAGTCAAACAGCACGTGGAGGAACAAGGAAGTCGCCACTACTACAAAATAAAAGTTGCCACACTTGAAAAGTGAGTTATGTAATACAAAGTATGAATCGATGTATATAGTGTAATATATTTGTCATCTTTTAATACCGTAGCTGTTAAGTAGAGCAGCGTGGATCTACTCTGGATTGTATTTGTACATTTACACTATGTACCTAACATGTAAACACTTACACTATGTACCTAACATGTAAACAACTTACACTATGTACCTAACATGTAAACAACTTACACTATGTACCTAACATGTAAACAACTTACACTATGTACCTAACATGTAAACAACTTACACTATGTACCTAACATGTAAACAACTTACACTATGTACCTAACATGTAAACAACTTACACTATGTACCTAACATGTAAACAACTTACACTATGTACCTAACATGTAAACAACTTACACTATGTACCTAACATGTAAACAACTTACACTATGTACCTAACATGTAAACAACTTACACTATGTACCTAACATGTAAACAACTTACACTATGTACCTAATACCATGGAGCTGTCCTTCATCACACATTAGGGTTTAACCCTAACCCTAACCCTAAATGCTAAGTCATTCACAAACAAGGATGTGGTGAGGGTCACCACTTTGTAAGCAAATGGTCAAACAGTTTTAGAACAACATTTCTCAACCAGCTATTGCAAGGAATTTTGGGATTTTACCATCTACGGTCCGTAAAATCATCAAAGTTCAGAGAATCGGGAGAAATCACTGCACGTAACTGATGATATTACAGACCTTTGACCCCTCAGGCGACATCAGTGTGTAAAGGATATCACCCCATGGGCTCAGGAACACCTCAGAAAACCACTGTCACTAAATACAGTTGGTCGCTACATCTGTAAGTGCAAGTTAAAGCTCTACTATGCAAAGGCAAAACCATTTATCAACAACACCCAGAAATGCCTCCGGCTTCGCTTATTGAAAATTGAAAGGTGTTCTGTGGTCTGACGAGTCCACATTTCAAATTATATTTGGAAACTGTGGACGTGGTGTCCTCTGGAACAAAGAGGAAAATAACCATCCAGATTGTTGTAGGCACAAAGTGTAAAAGTCAGCATGTGTGATGGTATGGGGGTGTATTAGTGCCCAAGGCATGGGTAACTTACACATGTGTGATGGTATGGGGGTGTATTAGTGCCCAAGGCATGGGTAACTTACACATGTGTGATGGTATGGGGTGTATTAGTGCCCAAGGCATGGGTAACTTACACATGTGTGATAGTATGGGGGTGTATTAGTGTCCAAGGCATGGGTAACTTACACATCTGTGATGGTATGGGGGTGTATTAGTGCCCAAGGCATGGGTAACTTACACATGTGTGATGGTATGGGGGTGTATTAGTGAACAAGACATGACTAACTTACAGATGTGTGATGGTATGGGGGTGTATTAGTGAACAAGACATGACTAACTTACACATCTGTGATGGTATGGGGGTGTATTAGTGCCCAAGACATGGGTAACTTACACATGTGTGATGGTATGGGGGTGTATTAGTGCCCAAGACATGGGTAACTTACACATGTGTGATGGTATGGGGGTGTATTAGTGCCCAAGACATGGGTAACTTACACATGTGTGATGGTATGGGGGTGTATTAGTGCCCAAGGCATGGGTAACTTACACATGTGTGATGGTATGGGGTGTATTAGTGCCCAAGGCATGGGTAACTTACACATGTGTGATAGTATGGGGGTGTATTAGTGTCCAAGGCATGGGTAACTTACACATCTGTGATGGTATGGGGGTGTATTAGTGCCCAAGGCATGGGTAACTTACAGATGTGTGATGGTATGGGGGTGTATTAGTGAACAAGACATGACTAACTTACACATCTGTGATGGTATGGGGGTGTATTAGTGCCCAAGACATGGGTAACTTACACATGTGTGATGGTATGGGGTGTATTAGTGCCCAAGGCATGGGTAACTTACACATGTGTGATGGTATGGGGGTGTATTAGTGCCCAAGACATGGGTAACTTACACATGTGTGATGGTATGGGGGTGTATTAGTGCCCAAGACATGGGTAACTTACACATGTGTGATGGTATGGGGGTGTATTAGTGCCCCAAGGCATGGGTAACTTACACATGTGTGATAGTATGGGGGTGTATTAGTGTCCAAAGGCATGGGTAACTTACACATCTGTGATGGTATGGGGGTGTATTAGTGCCCAAGGCATGGGTAACTTACACATCTGTGATGGTATGGGGGTGTATTAGTGCCAAGGCATGGTAACTTACACATGTGTGATGGTATGGGGGTGTATTAGTGCCCAAGGCATGGGTAACTTACACATGTGTGATGGTATGGGGGTGTATTAGTGTCCAAGGCATGGGTAACTTACACATGTGTGATGGTATGGGGGTGTATTAGTACCCAAGGCATGGGTAACTTACACATGTGTGATGGTATGGGGGTGTATTAGTGAACAAGACATGACTAACTTACACATCTGTGATGGTATGGGGGTGTATTAGTGTCCAAGGCATGGGTAACTTACACATGTGTGATGGTATGGGGGTGTATTAGTACCCAAGGCATGGGTAACTTACACATCTGTGATGGTATGGGGGTGTATTAGTGCCCAAGGCATGGGTAACTTACACATCTGTGATGGTATGGGGGTGTATTAGTGTGTTGTAGTCAGCATGTGTGATGGTATGGGGGTGTATTAGTGCCAAGGCATGGGTAACTTACACATGTGTGATGGTATGGGGGTGTATTAGTGAACAAGACATGACTAACTTACACATCTGTGATGGTATGGGGGTGTATTAGTACCCAAGGCATGGGTAACTTACACATCTGTGATGGTATGGGGGTGTATTAGTGCCCAAGGCATGGGTAACTTACACATGTGTGATGGTATGGGGGTGTATTAGTGAACAAGACATGACTAACTTACACATCTGTGATGGTATGGGGGTGTATTAGTACCCAAGGCATGGGTAACTTACACATGTGTGATGGTATGGGGGTGTATTAGTGAACAAGACATGACTAACTTACACATGTGTGATGGTATGGGGGTGTATTAGTGTCCAAGGCATGGGGTAACTTACACATGTGTGATGGTATGGGGGTGTATTAGTACCCAAGGCATGGGTAACTTACACATCTGTGATGGTATGGGGGTGTATTAGTGCCCAAGGCATGGGTAACTTACACATCTGTGATGGTATGGGGGTGTATTAGTGTGTTGTAGTCAGCATGTGTGATGGTATGGGGGTGTATTAGTGCCCAAGGCATGGGTAACTTACACATGTGTGATGGTATGGGGGTGTATTAGTGAACAAGACATGACTAACTTACACATCTGTGATGGTATGGGGGTGTATTAGTACCCAAGGCATGGGTAACTTACACATCTGTGATGGTATGGGGGTGTATTAGTGCCCAAGGCATGGGTAACTTACACATGTGTGATGGTATGGGGGTGTATTAGTGAACAAGACATGACTAACTTCACACATCTGTGATGGTATGGGGGTGTATTAGTACCCAAGGCATGGGTAACTTACACATGTGTGATGGTATGGGGGTGTATTAGTGAACAAGACATGGGTAACTTACACATGTGTGATGGTATGGGGGTGTATTAGTGCCCAAGACATGGGTAACTTACACATCTGTGATGGTATGGGGGTGTATTAGTGAACAAGACATGACTAACTTACACATCTGTGATGGTATGGGGGTGTATTAGTGCCCAAGGCATGGGTAACTTACACATGTGTGATGGTATGGGGGTGTATTAGTGCCCAAGGCATGGGTAACTTACACATGTGTGATGGTATGGGGGTGTATTAGTGAACAAGGCATGGGTAACTTACACATGTGTGATAGTATGGGGGTGTATTAGTGTCCAAGGCATGGGTAACTTACACATCTGTGATGGTATGGGGTGTATTAGTGCCCAAGGCATGGGTAACTTACACATCTGTGATGGTATGGGGGTGTATTAGTGCCCAAGGCATGGGTAACTTACACATAAGTGATGGTATGGGGGTGTATTAGTGCCCAAGGCATGGGTAACTTACACATGTGTGATGGTATGGGGGTGTATTAGTGCCCAAGACATGGGTAACTTACACATGTGTGATGGTATGGGGGTGTATTAGTGTCCAAGGCATGGGTAACTTACACATGTGTGATGGTATGGGGGTGTATTAGTACCCAAGGCATGGGTAACTTACACATGTGTGATGGTATGGGGGTGTATTAGTGCCCAAGGCATGGGTAACTTACACATGTGTGATGGTATGGGGGTGTATTAGTACCCAAGGCATGGGTAACTTACACATCTGTGATGGTATGGGGGTGTATTAGTGCCCAAGGCATGGGTAACTTACACATGTGTGATGGTATGGGGGTGTATTAGTGCCCAAGGCATGGGTAACTTACACATCTGTGATGGTATGGGGGTGTATTAGTGTGTTGTAGTCAGCATGTGTGATGGTATGGGGGTGTATTAGTGCCAAGGCATGGGTAACTTACACATCTGTGATGGTATGGGGGTGTATTAGTGCCCAAGGCATGGGTAACTTACACATCTGTGATGGTATGGGGGTGTATTAGTGCCCAAGGCATGGGTAACTTACACATGTGTGATGGTATGGGGGTGTATTAGTGCCCAAGGCATGGGTAACTTACACATGTGTGATGGTATGGGGGTGTATTAGTGCCCAAGACATGGGTAACTTACACATGTGTGATGGTATGGGGGTGTATTAGTGAACAAGACATGACTAACTTACACATCTGTGATGGTATGGGGGTGTATTAGTGTCCAAGCATGGGTAACTTACACATGTGTGATGGTATGGGGGTGTATTAGTACCCAAGGCATGGGTAACTTACACATCTGTGATGGTATGGGGGTGTATTAGTGCCCAAGGCATGGGTAACTTACACATCTGTGATGGTATGGGGGTGTATAGTGTGTTGTAGTCAGCATGTGTGATGGTATGGGGGTGTATTAGTGCCCAAGGCATGGGTAACTTACACATCTGTGATGGTATGGGGGTGTATTAGTGCCCAAGGCATGGGTAACTTACACATGTGTGATGGTATGGGGGTGTATTAGTGAACAAGACATGACTAACTTACACATCTGTGATGGTATGGGGGTGTATTAGTGCCCAAGGCATGGGTAACTTACACATCTGTGATGGTATGGGGGTGTATTAGTGAACAAGACATGACTAACTTACACATCTGTGATGGTATGGGGGTGTATTAGTACCCAAGGCATGGGTAACTTACACATCTGTGATGGTATGGGGGTGTATTAGTGAACAAGACATGGGTAACTTACACATCTGTGATGGTATGGGGGTGTATTAGTGAACAAGACATGACTAACTTACACATCTGTGATGGTATGGGGGTGTATTAGTACCCAAGGCATGGGTAACTTACACATCTGTGATGGTATGGGGGTGTATTAGTGAACAAGACATGACTAACTTACACATCTGTGATGGTATGGGGGTGTATTAGTACCCAAGGCATGGGTAACTTACACATCTGTGATGGTATGGGGGTGTATTAGTGAACAAGACATGGGTAACTTACACATGTGTGATGGTATGGGGGTGTATTAGTGAACAAGACATGACTAACTTACACATCTGTGATGGTATGGGGGTGTATTAGTACCCAAGGCATGGGTAACTTACACATGTGTGATGGTATGGGGGTGTATTAGTGAACAAGACATGGGTAACTTACACATGTGTGATGGTATGGGGGTGTATTAGTGTCCAAGGCATGGGTAACTTACACATGTGTGATGGTATGGGGGTGTATTAGTGCCCAAGACATGGGTAACTTACACATCTGTGATGGTATGGGGGTGTATTAGTGAACAAGACATGACTAACTTACACATCTGTGATGGTATGGGGGTGTATTAGTGCCCAAGGCATGGGTAACTTACACATGTGTGATGGTATGGGGGTGTATTAGTGAACAAGGCATGGGTAACTTACACATCTGTGATGGTATGGGGGTGTATTAGTGTCCAAGGCATGGGTAACTTACACATGTGTGATGGTATGGGGGTGTATTAGTACCCAAGGCATGGGTAACTTACACATGTGTGATGGTATGGGGGTGTATTAGTGCCCAAGGCATGGGTAACTTACACATGTGTGATGGTATGGGGGTGTATTAGTGCCCAAGACATGGGTAACTTACACATGTGTGATGGTATGGGGGTGTATTAGTGCCCAAGACATGGGTAACTTACACATGTGTGATGGTATGGGGGTGTATTAGTGAACAAGACATGACTAACTTACACATCTGTGATGGTATGGGGGTGTATTAGTGCCCAAGACATGGGTAACTTACACATGTGTGATGGTATGGGGGTGTATTAGTGCCCAAGACATGGGTAACTTACACATGTGTGATGGTATGGGGGTGTATTAGTGCCCAAGACATGGGTAACTTACACATGTGTGATGGTATGGGGGTGTATTAGTGAACAAGGCATGGGTAACTTACACATGTGTGATGGTATGGGGGTGTATTAGTGCCCAAGGCATGGGTAACTTACACATCTGTGATGGTATGGGGGTGTATTAGTGCCCAAGACATGGGTAACTTACACATGTGTGATGGTATGGGGGTGTATTAGTGCCCAAGACATGGGTAACTTACACATCTGTGATGGTATGGGGGTGTATTAGTGTGTTGTAGTCAGCATGTGTGATGGTATGGGGGTGTATTAGTGCCCAAGGCATGGGTAACTTACACATGTGTGATGGTATGGGGGTGTATTAGTGAACAAGACATGACTAACTTACACATCTGTGATGGTATGGGGGTGTATTAGTACCCAAGGCATGGGTAACTTACACATCTGTGATGGTATGGGGGTGTATTAGTGCCCAAGGCATGGGTAACTTACACATCTGTGATGGTATGGGGGTGTATTAGTGCCCAAGGCATGGGTAACTTACACATCTGTGATGGTATGGGGGTGTATTAGTGTGTTGTAGTCAGCATGTGTGATGGTATGGGGGTGTATTAGTGCCCAAGGCATGGGTAACTTACACATGTGTGATGGTATGGGGGTGTATTAGTGTCCAAGGCATGGGTAACTTACACATGTGTGATGGTATGGGGGTGTATTAGTACCCAAGGCATGGGTAACTTACACATCTGTGATGGTATGGGGGTGTATTAGTGCCCAAGGCATGGGTAACTTACACATGTGTGATGGTATGGGGGTGTATTAGTGAACAAGACATGACTAACTTACACATCTGTGATGGTATGGGGGTGTATTAGTACCCAAGGCATGGGTAACTTACACATGTGTGATGGTATGGGGGTGTATTAGTGAACAAGACATGGGTAACTTACACATGTGTGATGGTATGGGGGTGTATTAGTGCCCAAGACATGGGTAACTTACACATCTGTGATGGTATGGGGGTGTATTAGTGAACAAGACATGACTAACTTACACATCTGTGATGGTATGGGGGTGTATTAGTGCCCAAGGCATGGGTAACTTACACATGTGTGATGGTATGGGGGTGTATTAGTGCCCAAGGCATGGGTAACTTACACATGTGTGATGGTATGGGGGTGTATTAGTGAACAAGGCATGGGTAACTTACACATGTGTGATAGTATGGGGGTGTATTAGTGTCCAAGGCATGGGTAACTTACACATCTGTGATGGTATGGGGGTGTATTAGTGCCCAAGGCATGGGTAACTTACACATCTGTGATGGTATGGGGGTGTATTAGTGCCCAAGGCATGGGTAACTTACACATAAGTGATGGTATGGGGGTGTATTAGTGCCCAAGGCATGGGTAACTTACACATGTGTGATGGTATGGGGGTGTATTAGTGCCCAAGACATGGGTAACTTACACATGTGTGATGGTATGGGGGTGTATTAGTGTCCAAGGCATGGGTAACTTACACATGTGTGATGGTATGGGGGTGTATTAGTACCCAAGGCATGGGTAACTTACACATGTGTGATGGTATGGGGGTGTATTAGTGCCCAAGGCATGGGTAACTTACACATGTGTGATGGTATGGGGGTGTATTAGTACCCAAGGCATGGGTAACTTACACATCTGTGATGGTATGGGGGTGTATTAGTGCCCAAGGCATGGGTAACTTACACATGTGTGATGGTATGGGGGTGTATTAGTGCCCAAGGCATGGGTAACTTACACATCTGTGATGGTATGGGGGTGTATTAGTGTGTTGTAGTCAGCATGTGTGATGGTATGGGGGTGTATTAGTGCCCAAGGCATGGGTAACTTACACATCTGTGATGGTATGGGGGTGTATTAGTGCCCAAGGCATGGGTAACTTACACATCTGTGATGGTATGGGGGTGTATTAGTGCCCAAGGCATGGGTAACTTACACATGTGTGATGGTATGGGGGTGTATTAGTGCCCAAGGCATGGGTAACTTACACATGTGTGATGGTATGGGGGTGTATTAGTGCCCAAGACATGGGTAACTTACACATGTGTGATGGTATGGGGGTGTATTAGTGAACAAGACATGACTAACTTACACATCTGTGATGGTATGGGGGTGTATTAGTGTCCAAGGCATGGGTAACTTACACATGTGTGATGGTATGGGGGTGTATTAGTACCCAAGGCATGGGTAACTTACACATCTGTGATGGTATGGGGGTGTATTAGTGCCCAAGGCATGGGTAACTTACACATCTGTGATGGTATGGGGGTGTATTAGTGTGTTGTAGTCAGCATGTGTGATGGTATGGGGGTGTATTAGTGCCCAAGGCATGGGTAACTTACACATCTGTGATGGTATGGGGGTGTATTAGTGCCCAAGGCATGGGTAACTTACACATGTGTGATGGTATGGGGGTGTATTAGTGAACAAGACATGACTAACTTACACATCTGTGATGGTATGGGGGTGTATTAGTACCCAAGGCATGGGTAACTTACACATCTGTGATGGTATGGGGGTGTATTAGTGAACAAGACATGGGTAACTTACACATCTGTGATGGTATGGGGGTGTATTAGTGAACAAGACATGACTAACTTACACATCTGTGATGGTATGGGGGTGTATTAGTACCCAAGGCATGGGTAACTTACACATCTGTGATGGTATGGGGGTGTATTAGTGAACAAGACATGACTAACTTACACATCTGTGATGGTATGGGGGTGTATTAGTACCCAAGGCATGGGTAACTTACACATCTGTGATGGTATGGGGGTGTATTAGTGAACAAGACATGGGTAACTTACACATGTGTGATGGTATGGGGGTGTATTAGTGAACAAGACATGACTAACTTACACATCTGTGATGGTATGGGGGTGTATTAGTACCCAAGGCATGGGTAACTTACACATGTGTGATGGTATGGGGGTGTATTAGTGAACAAGACATGGGTAACTTACACATGTGTGATGGTATGGGGGTGTATTAGTGTCCAAGGCATGGGTAACTTACACATGTGTGATGGTATGGGGGTGTATTAGTGCCCAAGACATGGGTAACTTACACATCTGTGATGGTATGGGGGTGTATTAGTGAACAAGACATGACTAACTTACACATCTGTGATGGTATGGGGGTGTATTAGTGCCCAAGGCATGGGTAACTTACACATGTGTGATGGTATGGGGGTGTATTAGTGCCCAAGGCATGGGTAACTTACACATCTGTGATGGTATGGGGGTGTATTAGTGCCCAAGACATGGGTAACTTACACATGTGTGATGGTATGGGGGTGTATTAGTGCCCAAGACATGGGTAACTTACACATGTGTGATGGTATGGGGGTGTATTAGTGAACAAGACATGGGTAACTTACACATCTGTGATGGTATGGGGGTGTATTAGTGCCCAAGACATGGGTAACTTACACATCTGTGATGGTATGGGGGTGTATTAGTGAACAAGACATGACTAACTTACACATCTGTGATGGTATGGGGGTGTATTAGTGCCCAAGACATGGGTAACTTACACATCTGTGATGGTATGGGGGTGTATTAGTGCCCAAGACATGGGTAACTTACACATGTGTGATGGTATGGGGGTGTATTAGTGAACAAGACATGCGTAACTTACACATCTGTGATGGTATGGGGGTGTATTAGTGAACAAGACATGGGTAACTTACACATGTGTGATGGTATGGGGGTGTATTAGTGCCCAAGACATGGGTAACTTACACATCTGTGATGGTATGGGGGTGTATTAGTGAACAAGACATGACTAACTTACACATCTGTGATGGTATGGGGGTGTATTAGTGCCCAAGGCATGGGTAACTTACACATGTGTGATGGTATGGGGGTGTATTAGTGAACAAGACATGACTAACTTACACATCTGTGATGGTATGGGGGTGTATTAGTGCCCAAGACATGGGTAACTTACACATGTGTGATGGTATGGGGGTGTATTAGTGCCCAAGACATGGGTAACTTACACATGTGTGATGGTATGGGGGTGTATTAGTGCCCAAGACATGGGTAACTTACACATGTGTGATGGTATGGGGGTGTATTAGTGCCCAAGGCATGGGTAACTTACACATGTGTGATGGTATGGGGGTGTATTAGTGCCCAAGGCATGGGTAACTTACACATGTGTGATAGTATGGGGGTGTATTAGTGTCCAAGGCATGGGTAACTTACACATCTGTGATGGTATGGGGGTGTATTAGTGCCCAAGGCATGGGTAACTTACAGATGTGTGATGGTATGGGGGTGTATTAGTGAACAAGACATGACTAACTTACACATCTGTGATGGTATGGGGGTGTATTAGTGCCCAAGACATGGGTAACTTACACATGTGTGATGGTATGGGGGTGTATTAGTGCCCAAGGCATGGGTAACTTACACATGTGTGATGGTATGGGGGTGTATTAGTGCCCAAGACATGGGTAACTTACACATGTGTGATGGTATGGGGGTGTATTAGTGCCCAAGACATGGGTAACTTACACATGTGTGATGGTATGGGGGTGTATTAGTGCCCAAGGCATGGGTAACTTACACATGTGTGATAGTATGGGGGTGTATTAGTGTCCAAGGCATGGGTAACTTACACATCTGTGATGGTATGGGGGTGTATTAGTGCCCAAGGCATGGGTAACTTACACATCTGTGATGGTATGGGGGTGTATTAGTGCCCAAGGCATGGGTAACTTACACATGTGTGATGGTATGGGGGTGTATTAGTGCCCAAGGCATGGGTAACTTACACATGTGTGATGGTATGGGGGTGTATTAGTGTCCAAGGCATGGGTAACTTACACATGTGTGATGGTATGGGGGTGTATTAGTACCCAAGGCATGGGTAACTTACACATGTGTGATGGTATGGGGGTGTATTAGTGAACAAGACATGACTAACTTACACATCTGTGATGGTATGGGGGTGTATTAGTGTCCAAGGCATGGGTAACTTACACATGTGTGATGGTATGGGGGTGTATTAGTACCCAAGGCATGGGTAACTTACACATCTGTGATGGTATGGGGGTGTATTAGTGCCCAAGGCATGGGTAACTTACACATCTGTGATGGTATGGGGGTGTATTAGTGTGTTGTAGTCAGCATGTGTGATGGTATGGGGGTGTATTAGTGCCCAAGGCATGGGTAACTTACACATGTGTGATGGTATGGGGGTGTATTAGTGAACAAGACATGACTAACTTACACATCTGTGATGGTATGGGGGTGTATTAGTACCCAAGGCATGGGTAACTTACACATCTGTGATGGTATGGGGGTGTATTAGTGCCCAAGGCATGGGTAACTTACACATGTGTGATGGTATGGGGGTGTATTAGTGAACAAGACATGACTAACTTACACATCTGTGATGGTATGGGGGTGTATTAGTACCCAAGGCATGGGTAACTTACACATGTGTGATGGTATGGGGGTGTATTAGTGAACAAGACATGGGTAACTTACACATGTGTGATGGTATGGGGGTGTATTAGTGCCCAAGACATGGGTAACTTACACATCTGTGATGGTATGGGGGTGTATTAGTGAACAAGACATGACTAACTTACACATCTGTGATGGTATGGGGGTGTATTAGTGCCCAAGGCATGGGTAACTTACACATGTGTGATGGTATGGGGGTGTATTAGTGAACAAGGCATGGGTAACTTACACATGTGTGATAGTATGGGGGTGTATTAGTGTCCAAGGCATGGGTAACTTACACATCTGTGATGGTATGGGGGTGTATTAGTGCCCAAGGCATGGGTAACTTACACATCTGTGATGGTATGGGGGTGTATTAGTGCCCAAGGCATGGGTAACTTACACATGTGTGATGGTATGGGGGTGTATTAGTGCCCAAGGCATGGGTAACTTACACATGTGTGATGGTATGGGGGTGTATTAGTGCCCAAGACATGGGTAACTTACACATGTGTGATGGTATGGGGGTGTATTAGTGTCCAAGGCATGGGTAACTTACACATGTGTGATGGTATGGGGGTGTATTAGTACCCAAGGCATGGGTAACTTACACATGTGTGATGGTATGGGGGTGTATTAGTGAACAAGACATGACTAACTTACACATCTGTGATGGTATGGGGGTGTATTAGTGTCCAAGGCATGGGTAACTTACACATGTGTGATGGTATGGGGGTGTATTAGTACCCAAGGCATGGGTAACTTACACATCTGTGATGGTATGGGGGTGTATTAGTGCCCAAGGCATGGGTAACTTACACATCTGTGATGGTATGGGGGTGTATTAGTGTGTTGTAGTCAGCATGTGTGATGGTATGGGGGTGTATTAGTGCCCAAGGCATGGGTAACTTACACATCTGTGATGGTATGGGGGTGTATTAGTGCCCAAGGCATGGGTAACTTACACATGTGTGATGGTATGGGGGTGTATTAGTGAACAAGACATGACTAACTTACACATCTGTGATGGTATGGGGGTGTATTAGTACCCAAGGCATGGGTAACTTACACATCTGTGATGGTATGGGGGTGTATTAGTGAACAAGACATGGGTAACTTACACATCTGTGATGGTATGGGGGTGTATTAGTACCCAAGGCATGGGTAACTTACACATGTGTGATGGTATGGGGGTGTATTAGTGAACAAGACATGGGTAACTTACACATGTGTGATGGTATGGGGGTGTATTAGTGCCCAAGACATGGGTAACTTACACATCTGTGATGGTATGGGGGTGTATTAGTGAACAAGACATGACTAACTTACACATCTGTGATGGTATGGGGGTGTATTAGTGCCCAAGGCATGGGTAACTTACACATGTGTGATGGTATGGGGGTGTATTAGTGAACAAGGCATGGGTAACTTACACATGTGTGATAGTATGGGGGTGTATTAGTGTCCAAGGCATGGGTAACTTACACATCTGTGATGGTATGGGGGTGTATTAGTGCCCAAGGCATGGGTAACTTACACATCTGTGATGGTATGGGGGTGTATTAGTGCCCAAGGCATGGGTAACTTACACATGTGTGATGGTATGGGGGTGTATTAGTGCCCAAGGCATGGGTAACTTACACATGTGTGATGGTATGGGGGTGTATTAGTGCCCAAGACATGGGTAACTTACACATGTGTGATGGTATGGGGGTGTATTAGTGTCCAAGGCATGGGTAACTTACACATGTGTGATGGTATGGGGGTGTATTAGTACCCAAGGCATGGGTAACTTACACATGTGTGATGGTATGGGGGTGTATTAGTGAACAAGACATGACTAACTTACACATCTGTGATGGTATGGGGGTGTATTAGTGTCCAAGGCATGGGTAACTTACACATGTGTGATGGTATGGGGGTGTATTAGTACCCAAGGCATGGGTAACTTACACATCTGTGATGGTATGGGGGTGTATTAGTGTGTTGTAGTCAGCATGTGTGATGGTATGGGGGTGTATTAGTGCCCAAGGCATGGGTAACTTACACATCTGTGATGGTATGGGGGTGTATTAGTGCCCAAGGCATGGGTAACTTACACATGTGTGATGGTATGGGGGTGTATTAGTGAACAAGACATGACTAACTTACACATCTGTGATGGTATGGGGGTGTATTAGTACCCAAGGCATGGGTAACTTACACATCTGTGATGGTATGGGGGTGTATTAGTGAACAAGACATGGGTAACTTACACATCTGTGATGGTATGGGGGTGTATTAGTGAACAAGACATGACTAACTTACACATCTGTGATGGTATGGGGGTGTATTAGTACCCAAGGCATGGGTAACTTACACATCTGTGATGGTATGGGGGTGTATTAGTGAACAAGACATGACTAACTTACACATCTGTGATGGTATGGGGGTGTATTAGTACCCAAGGCATGGGTAACTTACACATCTGTGATGGTATGGGGGTGTATTAGTGAACAAGACATGGGTAACTTACACATGTGTGATGGTATGGGGGTGTATTAGTGAACAAGACATGACTAACTTACACATCTGTGATGGTATGGGGGTGTATTAGTACCCAAGGCATGGGTAACTTACACATGTGTGATGGTATGGGGGTGTATTAGTGAACAAGACATGGGTAACTTACACATGTGTGATGGTATGGGGGTGTATTAGTGTCCAAGGCATGGGTAACTTACACATGTGTGATGGTATGGGGGTGTATTAGTGCCCAAGACATGGGTAACTTACACATCTGTGATGGTATGGGGGTGTATTAGTGAACAAGACATGACTAACTTACACATCTGTGATGGTATGGGGGTGTATTAGTGCCCAAGGCATGGGTAACTTACACATGTGTGATGGTATGGGGGTGTATTAGTGAACAAGGCATGGGTAACTTACACATCTGTGATGGTATGGGGGTGTATTAGTGTCCAAGGCATGGGTAACTTACACATGTGTGATGGTATGGGGGTGTATTAGTACCCAAGGCATGGGTAACTTACACATGTGTGATGGTATGGGGGTGTATTAGTGCCCAAGGCATGGGTAACTTACACATGTGTGATGGTATGGGGGTGTATTAGTGCCCAAGACATGGGTAACTTACACATGTGTGATGGTATGGGGGTGTATTAGTGAACAAGACATGACTAACTTACAGATGTGTGATGGTATGGGGGTGTATTAGTGAACAAGACATGACTAACTTACACATCTGTGATGGTATGGGGGTGTATTAGTACCCAAGGCATGGGTAACTTACACATCTGTGATGGTATGGGGGTGTATTAGTGAACAAGACATGGGTAACTTACACATCTGTGATGGTATGGGGGTGTATTAGTGAACAAGACATGACTAACTTACACATCTGTGATGGTATGGGGGTGTATTAGTACCCAAGGCATGGGTAACTTACACATCTGTGATGGTATGGGGGTGTATTAGTGAACAAGACATGACTAACTTACACATCTGTGATGGTATGGGGGTGTATTAGTACCCAAGGCATGGGTAACTTACACATCTGTGATGGTATGGGGGTGTATTAGTGAACAAGACATGGGTAACTTACACATGTGTGATGGTATGGGGGTGTATTAGTGAACAAGACATGACTAACTTACACATCTGTGATGGTATGGGGGTGTATTAGTACCCAAGGCATGGGTAACTTACACATGTGTGATGGTATGGGGGTGTATTAGTGAACAAGACATGGGTAACTTACACATGTGTGATGGTATGGGGGTGTATTAGTGTCCAAGGCATGGGTAACTTACACATGTGTGATGGTATGGGGGTGTATTAGTGCCCAAGACATGGGTAACTTACACATCTGTGATGGTATGGGGGTGTATTAGTGAACAAGACATGACTAACTTACACATCTGTGATGGTATGGGGGTGTATTAGTGCCCAAGGCATGGGTAACTTACACATGTGTGATGGTATGGGGGTGTATTAGTGCCCAAGGCATGGGTAACTTACACATCTGTGATGGTATGGGGGTGTATTAGTGCCCAAGACATGGGTAACTTACACATGTGTGATGGTATGGGGGTGTATTAGTGCCCAAGACATGGGTAACTTACACATGTGTGATGGTATGGGGGTGTATTAGTGAACAAGACATGGGTAACTTACACATCTGTGATGGTATGGGGGTGTATTAGTGCCCAAGACATGGGTAACTTACACATCTGTGATGGTATGGGGGTGTATTAGTGAACAAGACATGACTAACTTACACATCTGTGATGGTATGGGGGTGTATTAGTGCCCAAGACATGGGTAACTTACACATCTGTGATGGTATGGGGGTGTATTAGTGCCCAAGACATGGGTAACTTACACATGTGTGATGGTATGGGGGTGTATTAGTGAACAAGACATGCGTAACTTACACATCTGTGATGGTATGGGGGTGTATTAGTGAACAAGACATGGGTAACTTACACATGTGTGATGGTATGGGGGTGTATTAGTGCCCAAGACATGGGTAACTTACACATCTGTGATGGTATGGGGGTGTATTAGTGAACAAGACATGACTAACTTACACATCTGTGATGGTATGGGGGTGTATTAGTGCCCAAGGCATGGGTAACTTACACATGTGTGATGGTATGGGGGTGTATTAGTGAACAAGACATGACTAACTTACACATCTGTGATGGTATGGGGGTGTATTAGTGCCCAAGACATGGGTAACTTACACATGTGTGATGGTATGGGGGTGTATTAGTGCCCAAGACATGGGTAACTTACACATGTGTGATGGTATGGGGGTGTATTAGTGCCCAAGACATGGGTAACTTACACATGTGTGATGGTATGGGGGTGTATTAGTGCCCAAGGCATGGGTAACTTACACATGTGTGATGGTATGGGGGTGTATTAGTGCCCAAGGCATGGGTAACTTACACATGTGTGATAGTATGGGGGTGTATTAGTGTCCAAGGCATGGGTAACTTACACATCTGTGATGGTATGGGGGTGTATTAGTGCCCAAGGCATGGGTAACTTACAGATGTGTGATGGTATGGGGGTGTATTAGTGAACAAGACATGACTAACTTACACATCTGTGATGGTATGGGGGTGTATTAGTGCCCAAGACATGGGTAACTTACACATGTGTGATGGTATGGGGGTGTATTAGTGCCCAAGGCATGGGTAACTTACACATGTGTGATGGTATGGGGGTGTATTAGTGCCCAAGACATGGGTAACTTACACATGTGTGATGGTATGGGGGTGTATTAGTGCCCAAGACATGGGTAACTTACACATGTGTGATGGTATGGGGGTGTATTAGTGCCCAAGGCATGGGTAACTTACACATGTGTGATAGTATGGGGGTGTATTAGTGTCCAAGGCATGGGTAACTTACACATCTGTGATGGTATGGGGGTGTATTAGTGCCCAAGGCATGGGTAACTTACACATCTGTGATGGTATGGGGGTGTATTAGTGCCCAAGGCATGGGTAACTTACACATGTGTGATGGTATGGGGGTGTATTAGTGCCCAAGGCATGGGTAACTTACACATGTGTGATGGTATGGGGGTGTATTAGTGTCCAAGGCATGGGTAACTTACACATGTGTGATGGTATGGGGGTGTATTAGTACCCAAGGCATGGGTAACTTACACATGTGTGATGGTATGGGGGTGTATTAGTGAACAAGACATGACTAACTTACACATCTGTGATGGTATGGGGGTGTATTAGTGTCCAAGGCATGGGTAACTTACACATGTGTGATGGTATGGGGGTGTATTAGTACCCAAGGCATGGGTAACTTACACATCTGTGATGGTATGGGGGTGTATTAGTGCCCAAGGCATGGGTAACTTACACATCTGTGATGGTATGGGGGTGTATTAGTGTGTTGTAGTCAGCATGTGTGATGGTATGGGGGTGTATTAGTGCCCAAGGCATGGGTAACTTACACATGTGTGATGGTATGGGGGTGTATTAGTGAACAAGACATGACTAACTTACACATCTGTGATGGTATGGGGGTGTATTAGTACCCAAGGCATGGGTAACTTACACATCTGTGATGGTATGGGGGTGTATTAGTGCCCAAGGCATGGGTAACTTACACATGTGTGATGGTATGGGGGTGTATTAGTGAACAAGACATGACTAACTTACACATCTGTGATGGTATGGGGGTGTATTAGTACCCAAGGCATGGGTAACTTACACATGTGTGATGGTATGGGGGTGTATTAGTGAACAAGACATGGGTAACTTACACATGTGTGATGGTATGGGGGTGTATTAGTGCCCAAGACATGGGTAACTTACACATCTGTGATGGTATGGGGGTGTATTAGTGAACAAGACATGACTAACTTACACATCTGTGATGGTATGGGGGTGTATTAGTGCCCAAGGCATGGGTAACTTACACATGTGTGATGGTATGGGGGTGTATTAGTGAACAAGGCATGGGTAACTTACACATGTGTGATAGTATGGGGGTGTATTAGTGTCCAAGGCATGGGTAACTTACACATCTGTGATGGTATGGGGGTGTATTAGTGCCCAAGGCATGGGTAACTTACACATCTGTGATGGTATGGGGGTGTATTAGTGCCCAAGGCATGGGTAACTTACACATGTGTGATGGTATGGGGGTGTATTAGTGCCCAAGGCATGGGTAACTTACACATGTGTGATGGTATGGGGGTGTATTAGTGCCCAAGACATGGGTAACTTACACATGTGTGATGGTATGGGGGTGTATTAGTGTCCAAGGCATGGGTAACTTACACATGTGTGATGGTATGGGGGTGTATTAGTACCCAAGGCATGGGTAACTTACACATGTGTGATGGTATGGGGGTGTATTAGTGAACAAGACATGACTAACTTACACATCTGTGATGGTATGGGGGTGTATTAGTGTCCAAGGCATGGGTAACTTACACATGTGTGATGGTATGGGGGTGTATTAGTACCCAAGGCATGGGTAACTTACACATCTGTGATGGTATGGGGGTGTATTAGTGCCCAAGGCATGGGTAACTTACACATCTGTGATGGTATGGGGGTGTATTAGTGTGTTGTAGTCAGCATGTGTGATGGTATGGGGGTGTATTAGTGCCCAAGGCATGGGTAACTTACACATCTGTGATGGTATGGGGGTGTATTAGTGCCCAAGGCATGGGTAACTTACACATGTGTGATGGTATGGGGGTGTATTAGTGAACAAGACATGACTAACTTACACATCTGTGATGGTATGGGGGTGTATTAGTACCCAAGGCATGGGTAACTTACACATCTGTGATGGTATGGGGGTGTATTAGTGAACAAGACATGGGTAACTTACACATCTGTGATGGTATGGGGGTGTATTAGTACCCAAGGCATGGGTAACTTACACATGTGTGATGGTATGGGGGTGTATTAGTGAACAAGACATGGGTAACTTACACATGTGTGATGGTATGGGGGTGTATTAGTGCCCAAGACATGGGTAACTTACACATCTGTGATGGTATGGGGGTGTATTAGTGAACAAGACATGACTAACTTACACATCTGTGATGGTATGGGGGTGTATTAGTGCCCAAGGCATGGGTAACTTACACATGTGTGATGGTATGGGGGTGTATTAGTGAACAAGGCATGGGTAACTTACACATGTGTGATAGTATGGGGGTGTATTAGTGTCCAAGGCATGGGTAACTTACACATCTGTGATGGTATGGGGGTGTATTAGTGCCCAAGGCATGGGTAACTTACACATCTGTGATGGTATGGGGGTGTATTAGTGCCCAAGGCATGGGTAACTTACACATGTGTGATGGTATGGGGGTGTATTAGTGCCCAAGGCATGGGTAACTTACACATGTGTGATGGTATGGGGGTGTATTAGTGCCCAAGACATGGGTAACTTACACATGTGTGATGGTATGGGGGTGTATTAGTGTCCAAGGCATGGGTAACTTACACATGTGTGATGGTATGGGGGTGTATTAGTACCCAAGGCATGGGTAACTTACACATGTGTGATGGTATGGGGGTGTATTAGTGAACAAGACATGACTAACTTACACATCTGTGATGGTATGGGGGTGTATTAGTGTCCAAGGCATGGGTAACTTACACATGTGTGATGGTATGGGGGTGTATTAGTACCCAAGGCATGGGTAACTTACACATCTGTGATGGTATGGGGGTGTATTAGTGCCCAAGGCATGGGTAACTTACACATCTGTGATGGTATGGGGGTGTATTAGTGTGTTGTAGTCAGCATGTGTGATGGTATGGGGGTGTATTAGTGCCCAAGGCATGGGTAACTTACACATCTGTGATGGTATGGGGGTGTATTAGTGCCCAAGGCATGGGTAACTTACACATGTGTGATGGTATGGGGGTGTATTAGTGAACAAGACATGACTAACTTACACATCTGTGATGGTATGGGGGTGTATTAGTACCCAAGGCATGGGTAACTTACACATCTGTGATGGTATGGGGGTGTATTAGTGAACAAGACATGGGTAACTTACACATCTGTGATGGTATGGGGGTGTATTAGTACCCAAGGCATGGGTAACTTACACATGTGTGATGGTATGGGGGTGTATTAGTGAACAAGACATGGGTAACTTACACATGTGTGATGGTATGGGGGTGTATTAGTGCCCAAGACATGGGTAACTTACACATCTGTGATGGTATGGGGGTGTATTAGTGAACAAGACATGACTAACTTACACATCTGTGATGGTATGGGGGTGTATTAGTGCCCAAGGCATGGGTAACTTACACATGTGTGATGGTATGGGGGTGTATTAGTGAACAAGGCATGGGTAACTTACACATGTGTGATAGTATGGGGGTGTATTAGTGTCCAAGGCATGGGTAACTTACACATCTGTGATGGTATGGGGGTGTATTAGTGCCCAAGGCATGGGTAACTTACACATCTGTGATGGTATGGGGGTGTATTAGTGCCCAAGGCATGGGTAACTTACACATGTGTGATGGTATGGGGGTGTATTAGTGCCCAAGGCATGGGTAACTTACACATGTGTGATGGTATGGGGGTGTATTAGTGCCCAAGACATGGGTAACTTACACATGTGTGATGGTATGGGGGTGTATTAGTGTCCAAGGCATGGGTAACTTACACATGTGTGATGGTATGGGGGTGTATTAGTACCCAAGGCATGGGTAACTTACACATGTGTGATGGTATGGGGGTGTATTAGTGAACAAGACATGACTAACTTACACATCTGTGATGGTATGGGGGTGTATTAGTGTCCAAGGCATGGGTAACTTACACATGTGTGATGGTATGGGGGTGTATTAGTACCCAAGGCATGGGTAACTTACACATCTGTGATGGTATGGGGGTGTATTAGTGTGTTGTAGTCAGCATGTGTGATGGTATGGGGGTGTATTAGTGCCCAAGGCATGGGTAACTTACACATCTGTGATGGTATGGGGGTGTATTAGTGCCCAAGGCATGGGTAACTTACACATGTGTGATGGTATGGGGGTGTATTAGTGAACAAGACATGACTAACTTACACATCTGTGATGGTATGGGGGTGTATTAGTACCCAAGGCATGGGTAACTTACACATCTGTGATGGTATGGGGGTGTATTAGTGAACAAGACATGGGTAACTTACACATCTGTGATGGTATGGGGGTGTATTAGTGAACAAGACATGACTAACTTACACATCTGTGATGGTATGGGGGTGTATTAGTACCCAAGGCATGGGTAACTTACACATCTGTGATGGTATGGGGGTGTATTAGTGAACAAGACATGACTAACTTACACATCTGTGATGGTATGGGGGTGTATTAGTACCCAAGGCATGGGTAACTTACACATCTGTGATGGTATGGGGGTGTATTAGTGAACAAGACATGGGTAACTTACACATGTGTGATGGTATGGGGGTGTATTAGTGAACAAGACATGACTAACTTACACATCTGTGATGGTATGGGGGTGTATTAGTACCCAAGGCATGGGTAACTTACACATGTGTGATGGTATGGGGGTGTATTAGTGAACAAGACATGGGTAACTTACACATGTGTGATGGTATGGGGGTGTATTAGTGTCCAAGGCATGGGTAACTTACACATGTGTGATGGTATGGGGGTGTATTAGTGCCCAAGACATGGGTAACTTACACATCTGTGATGGTATGGGGGTGTATTAGTGAACAAGACATGACTAACTTACACATCTGTGATGGTATGGGGGTGTATTAGTGCCCAAGGCATGGGTAACTTACACATGTGTGATGGTATGGGGGTGTATTAGTGAACAAGGCATGGGTAACTTACACATCTGTGATGGTATGGGGGTGTATTAGTGTCCAAGGCATGGGTAACTTACACATGTGTGATGGTATGGGGGTGTATTAGTACCCAAGGCATGGGTAACTTACACATGTGTGATGGTATGGGGGTGTATTAGTGCCCAAGGCATGGGTAACTTACACATGTGTGATGGTATGGGGGTGTATTAGTGCCCAAGACATGGGTAACTTACACATGTGTGATGGTATGGGGGTGTATTAGTGCCCAAGACATGGGTAACTTACACATGTGTGATGGTATGGGGGTGTATTAGTGAACAAGACATGACTAACTTACAGATGTGTGATGGTATGGGGGTGTATTAGTGAACAAGACATGACTAACTTACACATCTGTGATGGTATGGGGGTGTATTAGTGCCCAAGACATGGGTAACTTACACATGTGTGATGGTATGGGGGTGTATTAGTGCCCAAGACATGGGTAACTTACACATGTGTGATGGTATGGGGGTGTATTAGTGCCCAAGACATGGGTAACTTACACATGTGTGATGGTATGGGGGTGTATTAGTGAACAAGGCATGGGTAACTTACACATGTGTGATGGTATGGGGGTGTATTAGTGCCCAAGGCATGGGTAACTTACACATCTGTGATGGTATGGGGGTGTATTAGTGAACAAGACATGGGTAACTTACACATCTGTGATGGTATGGGGGTGTATTAGTGCCCAAGACATGGGTAACTTACACATCTGTGATGGTATGGGGGTGTATTAGTGCCCAAGGCATGGGTAACTTACACATCTGTGATGGTATGGGGGTGTATTAGTGCCCAAGACATGGGTAACTTACACATCTGTGATGGTATGGGGGTGTATTAGTGCCCAAGACATGGGTAACTTACACATGTGTGATGGTATGGGGGTGTATTAGTGAACAAGACATGCGTAACTTACACATCTGTGATGGTATGGGGGTGTATTAGTGCCCAAGGCATGGGTAACTTACACATGTGTGATGGTATGGGGGTGTATTAGTGAACAAGACATGGGTAACTTACACATCTGTGATGGTATGGGGGTGTATTAGTGAACAAGACATGGGTAACTTACACATGTGTGATGGTATGGGGGTGTATTAGTGAACAAGACATGGGTAACTTACACATGTGTGATGGTATGGGGGTGTATTAGTGAACAAGACATGGGTAACTTACACATCTGTGATGGTATGGGGGTGTATTAGTGAACAAGACATGGGTAACTTACACATGTGTGATGGTATGGGGGTGTATTAGTGAACAAGACATGGGTAACTTACACATCTGTGATGGTATGGGGGTGTATTAGTGCCCAAGGCAGGGGTAACTTACACATGTGTGATGGTATGGGGGTGTATTAGTGCCCAAGACATGACTAACTTACACATGTGTGATGGTATGGGGGTGTATTAGTGCCCAAGGCATGGGTAACTTACACATGTGTGATGGTATGGGGGTGTATTAGTGCCCAAGGCATGGGTAACTTACACATGTGTGATGGTATGGGGGTGTATTAGTGCCCAAGGCATGGGTAACTTACACATCTGTGAAGGCACCATTAATGCTGAAAGGTACATACAGCTTTTGGAACAACATATGCTGCCATCTAAGTGCCGTCTTTTTCATGGACGCCCCTGTTTATTTCAGCAAGACAATGCCAAGCCACGTGTTACAACAGCGTGACTTTGTAGTAAAAAAGTGCGTTTACTTTCCTGGCCCGCCTGCAGTCCAGACCTGTCTCCCATGGAAAATGTGTGGCACATTATGAAGCGTAAAATAGGACAGCGGAGACCCCGGACTGTTGAAGGACTGAAGCTCTACATAAAAGAAGAATGGCAAATAATTCCACTTTCAAAGCTTCAACAATTAGTTTTCTCAGTTCCCAAACCTTTATTGAGTGTTGTTAAAAGAAAAGGTGATGTAACACAGTGGTGAACATGCCCTTTCCCAACTACTTTGGCACGTGTTGCAGCCATGAAATTCTAAGTTAATTATTATTTGCAAAAAAAAAGAATAAAGTTTATGAGTTTGAACATCAAATATGTTGTCTTTGTAGCATATTCAACTGAATATGGCTTGAAAAGGATCCCGAAAGGGAATAAGCGGTAGAAAATGGATGGATGGATGGAAGGATTTGCAAATCATTGTATTCTGTTTATGCCACGTCAAGGCTTGGTTAGTCCCAACTGTCTATGCCACGTCAAGGCTTGGTTAGTCCCAACTGTCTATGCCACGTCAAGGCTTGGTTAGTCCACAATTGTCTATGCCACGTCAAGGCTTGGTTAGTCCACAATTGCCTATGCCACGTCAAGGCTTGGTTAGTCCACAATTGTCTATGCCACGTCAAGGCTTGGTTAGTCCACAATTGTCTATGCCACGTCAAGGCTTGGTTAGTCCACAATTGTCTATGCCACGTCAAGGCTTGGTTAGTCCACAATTGTCTATGCCACGTCAAGGCTTGGTTAGTCCCAACTGTCTATGCCACGTCAAGGCTTGGTTAGTCCCAACTGTCTATGCCACGTCAAGGCTTGGTTAGTCCACAATTGTCTATGCCACGTCAAGGCTTGGTTAGTCCACAATTGTCTATGCCACGTCAAGGCTTGGTTAGTCCACAATTGCCTATGCCACGTCAAGGCTTGGTTAGTCCACAATTGTCTATGCCACGTCAAGGCTTGGTTAGTCCCAACTGTCTATGCCACGTCAAGGCTTGGTTAGTCCCAACTGTCTATGCCACGTCAAGGCTTGGTTAGTCCACAATTGTCTATGCCACGTCAAGGCTTGGTTAGTCCACAATTGTCTATGCCACGTCAAGGCTTGGTTAGTCCCAACTGTCTATGCCACGTCAAGGCTTGGTTAGTCCCAACTGTCTATGCCACGTCAAGGCTTGGTTAGTCCACAATTGTCTATGCCACGTCAAGGCTTGGTTAGTCCACAATTGCCTATGCCACGTCAAGGCTTGGTTAGTCCACAATTGTCTATGCCACGTCAAGGCTTGGTTAGTCCACAATTGTCTATGCCACGTCAAGGCTTGGTTAGTCCCAACTGTCTATGCCACGTCAAGGCTTGGTTAGTCCCAACTGTCTATGCCACGTCAAGGCTTGGTTAGTCCCAACTGTCTATGCCACGTCAAGGCTTGGTTAGTCCCAACTGTCTATGCCACGTCAAGGCTTGGTTAGTCCACAATTGTCTATGCCACGTCAAGGCTTGGTTAGTCCACAATTGTCTATGCCACGTCAAGGCTTGGTTAGTCCACAATTGCCTATGCCACGTCAAGGCTTGGTTAGTCCACAATTGTCTATGCCACGTCAAGGCTTGGTTAGTCCCAACTGTCTATGCCACGTCAAGGCTTGGTTAGTCCCAACTGTCTATGCCACGTCAAGGCTTGGTTAGTCCACAATTGTCTATGCCACGTCAAGGCTTGGTTAGTCCACAATTGTCTATGCCACGTCAAGGCTTGGTTAGTCCCAACTGTCTATGCCACGTCAAGGCTTGGTTAGTCCCAACTGTCTATGCCACGTCAAGGCTTGGTTAGTCCCAACTGTCTATGCCACGTCAAGGCTTGGTTAGTCCACAATTGTCTATGCCACGTCAAGGCTTGGTTAGTCCCAACTGTCTATGCCACGTCAAGGCTTGGTTAGTCCCAACTGTCTATGCCACGTCAAGGCTTGGTTAGTCCCAACTGTCTATGCCACGTCAAGGCTTGGTTAGTCCACAATTGTCTATGCCACGTCAAGGCTTGGTTAGTCCACAATTGTCTATGCCACGTCAAGGCTTGGTTAGTCCCAACTGTCTATGCCACGTCAAGGCTTGGTTAGTCCCAACTGTCTATGCCACGTCAAGGCTTGGTTAGTCCCAACTGTCTATGCCACATCAAGGCTTGGTTAGTCCCAACTGTCTATGCCACGTCAAGGCTTGGTTAGTCCCAACTGTCTATGCCACGTCAAGGCTTGGTTAGTCCACAATTGTCTATGCCACGTCAAGGCTTGGTTAGTCCCAACTGTCTATGCCACGTCAAGGCTTGGTTAGTCCACAATTGTCTATGCCACGTCAAGGCTTGGTTAGTCCACAATTGTCTATGCCACGTCAAGGCTTGGTTAGTCCACAATTGTCTATGCCACGTCAAGGCTTGGTTAGTCCCAACTGTCTATGCCACGTCAAGGCTTGGTTAGTCCCAACTGTCTATGCCACGTCAAGGCTTGGTTAGTCCCAACTGTCTATGCCACGTCAAGGCTTGGTTAGTCCACAATTGTCTATGCCACGTCAAGGCTTGGTTAGTCCACAATTGTCTATGCCACGTCAAGGCTTGGTTAGTCCCAACTGTCTATGCCACGTCAAGGCTTGGTTAGTCCACAATTGTTGAATACTGAATGAGGGAAAAAGGGAAATTGTAGTTTTTGTTTGGGCCCTCACAGACTTGGGACCGTTGCAAAATGATGTCACCAGCCTTGGCGTCACTATAGACGGTGATTTTAAACTTGATAAACAAGTCAATTGCCTTTTTTAAATCCTGGTTTTATCATCTTCTTTTAGCAAAGGTAAACCCGTTTTTATCTTAAAACCTTTTTGAAGAATTGGTGCATGCTTTTATTTCAAGTGGCCTGGACTACTGCAATGCACTTTATGTCTAAAAGCTCTCTTCCGCTTGCAGTTAGTCCAGCAGGACTTTTAACAGAGGCCAGGAATAAACCCAATTTTTCAGACATTGTCCTATTCCTTTGATTTGAAAATGTTGCTGTTTGCTTTTAAAGCTTTGCAAGGAATCACACCTCATTATATCTCATCCAAGTGGACACTACTGCGCACGCTTGGAGGTCTGAGAGCCGGCTCCAGCTCCTGGTGCCCAAGACCAGACTTAAAACCAGGGTAGACAGGGTTAAACTGTAGAAGCAGGGGAGACAGGGTTAAACTGTGGAACCAGGGGAGGCAGGGTTAAACTGTGGAACCAGGGGAGACAGGGTTAAACTGTAGAAGCAGGGGAGACAGGGTTAAACTGCGGAACCAGGGGAGACAGGGTTAAACTGTGGAACCAGGGGAGACAGGGTTAAACTGTGGAACCAGGGGAGACAGTTTTAAACTGTGGAACCAGGGGAAACAGGATTAAACTGTGGAACCAGGGGAGACAGGATTAAACTGCGGAACCAGGGGAGACAGGATTAAACTGCGGAACCAGGGGAGACAGGGTTAAACTGCGGAACCAGGGGAGACAGGGTTAAACTGCGGAACCAGGGGAGACAGGGTTAAACTGCGGAACCAGGGGAGACAGGGTTAAACTGCGGAACCAGGGGAGACAGGGTTAAACTGCGGAACCAGGGGAGACAGGATTAAACTGCGGAACCAGGGGAGACAGGATTAAACTGCGGAACCAGGGGAGACAGGATTAAACTGCGGAACCAGGGGAGACAGGATTAAACTGCGGAACCAGGGGAGACAGGATTAAACTGCGGAACCAGGGGAGACAGGATTAAACTGCGGAACCAGGGGAGACAGGATTAAACTGCGGAACCAGGGGAGACAGGGTTAAACTGCGGAACCAGGGGAGACAGGATTAAACTGCGGAACCAGGGGAGACAGGGTTAAACTGCGGAACCAGGGGAGACAGGGTTAAACTGCGGAACCAGGGGAGACAGGGTTAAACTGCGGAACCAGGGGAGACAGGGTTAAACTGCGGAACCAGGGGAGACAGGATTAAACTGTGGAACCAGGGGAGACAGGATTAAACTGCGGAACCAGGGGAGACAGGATTAAACTGTGGAACCAGGGGAGACAGGATTAAACTGCGGAACCAGGGGAGACAGGGTTAAACTGCGGAACCAGGGGAGACAGGGTTAAACTGTGGAACCAGGGGAGACAGGGTTAAACTGTGGAACCAGGGGAGACAGGATTAAACTGTGGAACCAGGGGAGACAGGATTAAACTGTGGAACACTCCATGTTCCAACTGATCCCACAGTGGACCCTTAAGTCTCCCACTTTTCTATTCTCTACCTTTTAACACTACATGACTTATTTTTACATTTTGATTTCTATTTATTGTTTTCATTGGTTTTAACCTTTAAAATCCCTTTTAACCATATTCATCTTTATACTGATTTTATAATTATTTTGTTTTTATGTAGTTATCGGTGGAGCTAAGGATAATATTCAAATTTGGTTTTTAATATTGTTGTGCAGCACTTTGGAAACATTTTTTGTTTTTTTTAAATGTGCTACATGTGTACCCTGCCTTCCGCCCGATTGTAGCTGAGATAGGCGCCAGCGCCCCCCGCGACCCCGAAAGGGAATAAGCGGTAGAAAATGGATGGATGGATGGATGTAAATAAAGCAGAGTGACCAAACATGTTTGCAGGTTTTTCCCCGCCGGGACGTCATGTCACATGTCATGATGACGTCATGTCACATGTCATGATGACGTCATGTCGCATGTTAAGGTGACAACATCCTGGCACTAATTCAAGGTTTTTATATCATTGATTTATTTGATCTTCTAGAGTTTGGTGGTGTAAACAAACATAGAAGATGTGTGTTTGTCTTCCCTTGTCAACGTTGTAGTTAACACTCGCGGTGTTAGACCGGATGCCACGTGTCGTGCTATTATTGTGAAGCGGAAGTGTGCGCGGCTGAAGGAGTGCTGCCTTGACGACGACAGACGTGACGCTCGTCCAAAAAAAGAATGGAGTCCTTTCTGCTGGGCTTCTTGTCAGCAGGACGCCGGCCGACACAACAAAGATGGCGTGAGGGTCCTCACAATCACTTTAGGGAACTTGGTTTAAAATGATGGCCAGCTCGCCCGCTTGAAAGAGACGAGTCGTTCGCGAACCACCCGCCACTCGTCAGCTGACAAGAAGTGGTCATGTGACCTGCCGTCATGTGACCTGCCGTCACAAGAAAGATGGCGGCCGTGCTGAGCTTGTGCGGATCTCTGCTCTTCTTTCTTCCTTGGATCACGTGGAGCAGGAAGGTCTCACACTTTTATTAGCATCACTTTACTACTGCTTTCATCCTTACGTCACTGGATGACGTCATTGTTACTACTGCTTTCACCCTAACGTCACTGGATGATTGATTGATTGATTGATTGATACTTGTATTAGTAGATTGCACAGTACAGTACATATTCCGTACAATTGACCACTAAATGGTAACACCCCAATAAGTTTTTCAACTTGTTTAAGTCGGGGTCCACCTTCATCAATTCATGGTACATGATGTCATTATTACTACTGCTTTCATCGTTACGTCACTGGATGATGTCATTATTACTACTGCTTTCATCATTACGTCACTGGATGATGTCATTATTACTACTGCTTTCATCATTACGTCACTGGATGATGTCATTGTAACTACTACTTTCATCATTACGTCACTGGATGATGTCATTATTACTACTACTTTCATCATTACGTCACTGGATGATGTCATTATTACTACTACTTTCATCATTACGTCACTGGATGATGTCATTATTACTACTGCTTTCATCATTACGTCACTGGATGATGTCATTATTACTACTACTTTCATCATTACGTCACTGGATGATTACTCAAATACTTTAATAATCCAAGTTGATTCCTAAAGTCATTTAAAGTTTATTACTAAAGTCATCCATTTTGTACCGCTTGTCCCTTTCGGAGTTGCTGGAGCCCATCTTAGCCAAAGTAATTCAATAACACACGTTGATAAGTAAAGTCATTTAAAGTTTATTAGTAAAGTTCTTAAAAATTACAATGGTATTTCTCAAGTAATTAAATAATACAAGCTGATTACTAAAGTCATTTAAAATGTATTAGTAAAATAAATAATACAAGCTGATTAGTAAACTAATTAAATAATAGTAAAGTAATTAAATAATACAAGCTGATTAGTAAAGTAATTAAATAATAGTAAAGTAATTAAATAATAGAAATTGATTAGTAAAGTAATTAAATAATAGTAAAGTAATTGAATAATACATATTGATTAGTAAAGTAATTAAATAATAGTAAAGTAATTGAATAATACAAGTTGATTAGTAAAGTCATTAAATAATAGTAAAGTAATTGAATAATACAAGTTGATTAGTAAAATAATTAAATAATAGTAAAGTAATTGAATAATACAAGTTGATTAGTAAAGTCATTAAATAATAGTAAAGTAATTGAATAATACAAGTTGATTAGTAAAGTAATTAAATAATAGTAAAGTAATTAAATAATAGAAATTGATTAGTAAAGTAATTAAATAATAGTAAAGTAATTGAATAATACATATTGATTAGTAAAGTAATTAAATAATAGTAAAGTAATTGAATAATACAAGTTGATTAGTAAAGTCATTAAATAATAGTAAAGTAATTGAATAATACAAGTTGATTAGTAAAATAATTAAATAATAGTAAAGTAATTGAATAATACAAGTTGATTAGTAAAGTCATTAAATAATAGTAAAGTAATTGAATAATACAAGTTGATTAGTAAAGTAATTAAATAATACAAGTTGATTAGTAAAGTCATTAAATAATAGTAAAGTAATTGAATAATACAAGTTGATTAGTAAAGTAATTAAATAATAGAAAAGTAATTAAATAATACAAATTGATTAGTAAAGTCATTAAATAATAATAAAGTAATTGAATAATACATGTTGATTAGTAAAGTCATTAAATAATAGTAAAGTAATAAATAATACATGTTGATTAGTAAAGTAATTAAATAATAATAAAGTAATTGAATAATACAAGTTGATTAGTCATACATTTAATGATTGATGATTGGTTTGTGCAGGTGTCAGTGCAGTTGAATCCAGGTGCGCTGGCTCCGCCCCCTGGTGGAGATGTGGTGCACGTGAGAGCCCAGGGAGACAATGACACACTTCACTTCCTCTTCTGCAGCCAGGGGGCGCCAACACTGCTGATGGTGCACACCAACATCTCTTCTTCTACTCTACTGGTATGATATCACTCTCTATCACGATGATATCACTTCCTCTTCTGCAGCCAGGGGGCGCCAACACTGCTGATGGTGCACACCAACATCTCTTCTTCTATGATATCACTCTCTATCACTATGATATCACTTCCTCTTCTGCAGCCAGGGGGCGCCAACACTGCTGATGGTGCACACCAACATCTCTTCTTCTACTCTACTGGTATGATATCACTCTCTATCACTATGATATCACTTCCTCTTCTGCAGCCAGGGGGCGCCAATGGTGCACACCAACATCGCTTCTTCTATGATATCAGTATGATATCACTCTCTTCTTCTACTCTATAATTATAATATCACTGTGTCGTCTACTCTATCACTATGATATCACTCTGTCTTTTACTTTAGCAGTATGATATCACTCTGTGTTCGTCTCACTATATCACTGTATCTTCTTTTACTCTAGCACTATGATATCAATGGTCTTCTACTCTATTGGTATGATATCACTCTGTCTTCTTCTACTCTATCACTATGATATCACTATATAACTGTGTCTTCTTTTACTTTATTGATATGATATCACTCTATATCACTATCTTCTTCCACTCTATTGGTATGATATCACTCTGTCTTCTATTCTATCACTATGATATCACTATATCACTGTGTCGTCTTCTACTCTATCGATATGATATCACTCTATATCACTATCTTCTTCTACTCTATTGGTATGATATCACTCTATATCACTATGTCTTCTTCTGTATCGCTATAATATTATTCAATATCACTATGTCTTCCATTGTACCGGTATAATATTATGTACTATCACTATGTCTTCTACTGTATCGTATGATATTCAATACCAATATGTTTTCTTTTTCTGTATGGCTACGATATTATTCAATATCAATATGTCTTCTACTGTATCGTATGATATTATTCAATATCAATATGTCTTCCTCTATTGTATCGTATGATATTATTCAATATCAACATGTCTTCTACTGTATCGTATGATATTATTCAATATCAATATGTCTTCATCTATTGTATCGTATGATATTATTCAATATCAACATGTTGATATTAGTTAACCATAATCAATATAACAACGTTTTCTTCTGTGTCGGTATGATTTTATTGAACCATATGAAATATGACAGTCTCCTCCTGTGTGGCTATATAAGATGACAGTCTCTTCTTGTATGGCTATATAAGATGTGTGGGTCTCCTCCTGCGTGGCTACATAAGATGTGTGTGGTGTGCACAGGTGGACTGGCCAGTATTCCTGAGTAATGAGAGTAGTGGGAGTGTCAAAGTGGAACCTGGCAGCAACATCTTGGACAGCAGGGCCCTCGTCTTCACTAGAGTCAGTACTCTCTCTCTCTCTCTCTCTCTCTCTCTCTTTCTCTCTCTAAGTGTGTGTGTGTGTGTCAGGTGTTGGAATACAATGACGTGAACAACACAGCCCAGGTGACCTCTGACCTCTACCCGCCCTATGACCTCCACAACATCAGCTGGTCTCCTGTCAAACTGGATGGAACCTCCGTGCTCTTGTGTGCTCGTCTGGGGGCGGGACTGCTCTGTCTCAAGGTACACACACACACACACACACACACACACACACACACACACACACACACACACACACACAGGTACACACACAGGTACACACACACACACACACACACACACACACACACACACACACACACACACACACACACACACACACACACAGGTACACACACACACAGGTACACACACAGGTACACACACACACACACACACACACACACACACACACACACACACACACACACATACACACACACACACACACACACACACACACAGGTACACACACACACAGGTACACACAGGATGTGAGTAAGGTGTACATTTCCCCCGCAGCTGTCTGCATTCGAGTCAGAGGGGCGTGCAAAGACTTGGCCCCGCCTCCTTCACAGCGCTAACTCCTCCCAGTTGGAGGTGTGGCTTGACGGCCTGCATCCGAGGGCGGAGCGATCGCGCTTCTTCCTGGAGCTGCAGACAGTGGGCGGAGCCTATCCCCTGGACAGCGTGGCGGTGCGTCGCTCCATCGATGACGAGTTCACGCCCTCCATCTTTCAGGTGCACGCTCGCCCTCTCTTGGCCCGCCGCCAGCTCTTGACCTTTGACCTTTAGGTGTCTCAGTGGACATCGGCGACAGAGGACAGCTCCCGGGGGCGGGGCTTCGTGCTGTGGAAGCCGGTGGCCTATCGCCGCTCCCCGCCCACGCTGGAGGACGCCACGCCGTGTCGCCACTCCCGGCCCCGCCCCACCGACGGCCAAGAGGTGGCGGCGGCGTCCAGGCTGGTCAGAGCCTTCTTCTCCCAGGAGGTCGCCTACGGACTCAACGTGACCTTTGGCCTGGCGGGAGGAGCCTTCTACAACAGCAGCAGGTTCCTCACATGGTCAGTCTCACACACACACACACACACACACACACACACACACACACACAGACACACACGCACGCACGCACGCACACACACACACACACACACATGTACACACACGTACACACACACACACAGTCTTCTTCTCTCTCCTCCTGCAGGACCCTGCTGGTGGGCGTCGGCCTCCCCCCCGCAGACACCTTCTCCCCTCTGCTGCTCGCCATCATGGCCGCAGGGCTGGGCGTCCCACTCCTCATCCTGTTGATGGGCGGAGTTTATGTCTGCACGCGTGCTCCATCTGCTTCCTCTGTCAGCAGATATCAGCCAATCAACTGACCTCACCACGCCCCCTTTATCAGCTAATCAGGACAGAGATAGACTCAGGTGAAGAAATGTACAATCAATAATTAGGGATCAATAACTAGTGGATCATTAGTTAATAGATCAGTAACTAGTGGATCATTAGTTAATAGATCAATAACTAGTGGATCATTAGTTAATAGATCAGTAACTAGTGGATCATTAGGTAATAGATCAATAACTAGTGGATCATTAGGTAATAGATCAGTAACTAGTGGATCATTAGGTAATAGATCAATAACTAGTGGATTATTAGTTAATAGATCAGTAACTAGTGGATCATTAGGTAATAGATCAATAACTGGTGGATTATTAGTTAATAGATCAGTAACTAGTGGATCATTAGTTAATAGATCAGTAACTAGTGGATCATTAGGTAATAGATCAATAACTAGTGGATCATTAGTTAATAGATCAGTAACTAGTGGATCATTAGGTAATAGATCAATAACTAGTGGATCATTAGGTAATAGATCAATAACTAGTGGATCATTAGGTAATAGATCAATAACTAGTGGATCATTAGGTAATAGATCAATAACTAGTGGATCATTAGTTAATAGATCAGTAACTAGTGGATCATTAGCTAATAGATCAATAACTAGTGGATCATTAGGTAATAGATCAATAACTAGTGGATCATTAGTTAATAGATCAGTAACTAGTGGATCATTAGGTAATAGATCAATAACTAGTGGATCATTAGTTAATAGATCAGTAACTAGTGGATCATTAGGTAATAGATCAATAACTAGTGGATCATTAGGTAATAGATCAATAACTAGCGGATCATTAGGTAATAGATCAATAACTAGTGGATCATTAGGTAATAGATCAATAACTAGTGGATCATTAGGTAATAAATCAGTAACTAGTGGATCATTAGGTAATAGATCAGTAACTAGTGGATCATTAGTTAATAGATCAATAACTAGTGGATCATTAGTTAATAGATCAATAACTAGTGGATCATTAGTTAATAGATCAATAACTAGTGGATCATTAGGTAATAGATCAATAACTAGTGGATCATTAGGTAATAGATCAATAACTAGTGGATTATTAGTTAATAGATCAGTAACTAGTGGATCATTAGGTAATAGATCAGTAACTAGTGGATCATTAGGTAATAGATCAATAACTAGTGGATTATTAGTTAATAGATCAGTAACTAGTGGATTATTAGTTAATAGATCAGTAACTAGTGGATCATTAGTTAATAGATCAATAACTAGTGGATCATTAGTTAATAGATCAATAACTAGTGGATCATTAGGTAATAGATCAATAACTAGTGGATCATTAGGTAATCGATCAATAACTAGTGGAACATTAGGTAATAGATCAGTAACTAGTGGATCATTAGGTAATAGATCAATAACTAGTGGATCATTAGGTAATAGATCAATAACTAGTGGATCATTAGGTAATAGATCAGTAACTAGTGGATCATTAGGTAATAGATCAATAACTAGTGGATCATTAGTTAATAGATCAATAACTAGTGGATCATTAGGTAATAGATCAATAACTAGTGGATCATTAGGTAATCGATCAATAACTAGTGGATCATTAGGTAATAGATCAATAACTAGTGGATCATTAGGTAATAGATCAATAACTAGTGGATCATTAGTTAATAGATCAATAACTAGTGGATCATTAGGTAATAGATCAATAACTAGTGGATCATTAGTTGATAGATCAATAACTAGTGGATCATTAGGTAATCGATCAATAACTAGTGGATCATTAGGTAATAGATCAATAACTAGTGGATCATTAGGTAATAGATCAATAACTAGTGGATCATTAGGTAATAGATCAGTAACTAGTGGATCATTAGGTAATAGATCAGTAACTAGTGGATCATTAGGTAATAGATCAATAACTAGTGGATTATTAGTTAATAGATCAGTAACTAGTGGATCATTAGGTAATAGATCAGTAACTAGTGGATCATTAGGTAATAGATCAGTAACTAGTGGATCATTAGGTAATAGATCAGTAACTAGTGGATCATTAGGTAATAGATCAATAACTAGTGGATCATTAGGTAATAGATCAGTAACTAGTGGATCATTAGTTAATAGATCAATAACTAGTGGATCATTAGTTAATAGATCAATAACTAGTGGATCATTAGTTAATAGATCAATAACTAGTGGATCATTAGGTAATAGATCAATAACTAGTAAATCATTAGGTAATAGATCAATAACTAGTGGATTATTAGTTAATAGATCAGTAACTAGTGGATCATTAGGTAATAGATCAATAACTAGTGGATTATTAGTTAATAGATCAGTAACTAGTGGATTATTAGTTAATAGATCAGTAACTAGTGGATTATTAGTTAATAGATCAGTAACTAGTGGATCATTAGTTAATAGATCAATAACTAGTGGAGCATTAGTCAATAGATCAATAACTAGTGGATCAATAGGTAATAGATCAATAACTAGTGGATCATTAGGTAATAGATCAGTAACTAGTGGATCATTAGGTAATAGATCAATAACTAGTGGATCATTAGTTAATAGATCAGTAACTAGTGGATCATTAGGTAATATATCAGTAACTAGTGGATCATTAGTTAATAGATCAGTAACTAGTGGATCATTAGGTAATAGATCAGTAACTAGTGGATCATTAGGTAATAGATCAGTAACTGGTGGATCATTAGTTAATAGATCAATAACTAGTGGATCATTAGGTAATAGATCAATAACTAGTGGATCATTGGGTAATAGATCAGTAACTAGTGGATCATTAGGTAATAGATCAATAACTAGTGGATTATTAGTTAATAGATCAGTAACTAGTGGATCATTAGTTAATAGATCAGTAACTAGTGGATCATTAGGTAATAGATCAATAACTAGTGGATCATTAGTTAATAGATCAATAACTAGTGGATTATTAGTTAATAGATCAATAACTAGTGGATCATTAGGTAATAGATCAGTAGCTAGTGGATCATTAGGTAATAGATCAATAACTAGTGGATCATTAGTTAATAGATCAATAACTAGTGGATTATTAGTTAATAGATCAATAACTAGTGGATCATTAGGTAATAGATCAGTAGCTAGTGGATCATTAGGTAATAGATCAATAACTAGCGGATCATTAGGTAATATATCAATAACTAGTGGATTATTAGTTAATAGATCAGTAACTAGTGGATCATTAGTTAATAGATCAGTAACTAGTGGATCATTAGGTAATAGATCAATAACTAGTGGATCATTAGGTAATAGATCAGTAACTAGTGGATTATTAGTTAATAGATCAGTAACTAGTGGATTATTAGTTAATAGATCAGTAACTAGTGGATCATTAGTTAATAGATCAATAACTAGTGGATCATTAGGTAATAGATCAATAACTAGTGGATCATTAGGTAATAAATCAATAACTAGTGGATTATTAGTTAATAGATCAATAACTAGTGGATTATTAGGTAATAGATCAATACCTAGTGGATCATTAGGTAATAGATCAATAACTAGTGGATCATTAGTTAATAGATCAATAACTAGTGGATCATTAGGTAATAGATCAATAACTAGTGGATTATTAGTTAATAGATCAATAACTAGTGGATCATTAGGTAATAGATCAATACCTAGTGGATCATTAGGTAATAGATCAATAACTAGTGGATCATTAGGTAATAGATCAGTAACTAGTGGATCATTAGTTAATAGATCAATAACTAGTGGATTATTAGTTAATAGATCAGTAACTAGTGGATTATTAGTTAATAGATCAGTAACTAGTGGATTATTAGTTAATAGATCAGTAACTAGTGGATCATTAGTTAATAGATCAGTAACTAGTGGATCATTAGTTAATAGATCAATAACTAGTGGATCATTAGTTAATAGATCAATAACTAGTGGATCATTAGGTAATAGATCAATAACTAGCGGATCATTAGGTAATAGATCAGTAACTAGTGGATTATTAGTTAATAGATCAGTAACTAGTGGATTATTAGTTAATAGATCAGTAACTAGTGGATCATTAGTTAATAGATCAATAACTAGTGGATCATTAGGTAATAGATCAATAACTAGTGGATCATTAGGTAATAGATCAATAACTAGTGGATTATTAGTTAATAGATCAGTAACTAGTGGATCATTAGTTAATAGATCAGTAACTAGTGGATCATTAGTTAATAGATCAATACCTAGTGGATCATTAGGTAATAGATCAATAACTAGTGGATCATTAGTTAATAGATCAGTAACTAGTGGATCATTAGTTAATAGATCAGTAACTAGTGGATCATTAGTTAATAGATCAATAACTAGTGGATCATTAGTTAATAGATCAATAACTAGTGGATCATTAGGTAATAGATCAATAACTAGCGGATCATTAGGTAATAGATCAATAACTAGTGGATCATTAGTTAATAGATCAATACCTAGTGGATCATTAGGTAATAGATCAATACCTAGTGGATCATTAGGTAATAGATCAATAACTAGTGGATCATTAGGTAATAGATCAATAACTAGTGGATTATTAGTTAATAGATCAGTAACTAGTGGATCATTAGTTAATAGTTCAGTAACTAGTGGATCATTAGTTAATAGATCAATACCTAGTGGATCATTAGGTAATAGATCAATAACTAGTGGATCATTAGGTAATAGATCAATAACTAGTGGATCATTAGTCAATAGATCAATAACTAGCGGATCATTAGGTAATAGATCAATAAATAGCGGATTATTAGTTAATAGATCAGTAACTAGTGGATTATTAGTTAATAGATCAATAACTAGTGGATCATTAGGTAATAGATCAATAACTAGTGGATCATTAGTTAATAGATCAATAACTAGTGGATCATTAGGTAATAGATCAATAACTAGTGGATTATTAGGTAATAGATCAATAACTAGTGGATCATTAGTTAATAGATCAATAACTAGTGGATCATTAGTTAATAGATCAGTAACTAGTGGATCATTAGGTAATAGATCAATAACTAGTGGATCATTAGTTAATAGATCAGTAACTAGTGGATCATTAGTTAATAGATCAGTAACTAGTGGATCATTAGGTAATAGATCAATAACAAGTGGATCATTAGTTAATAGATCAGTAACTAGTGGATCATTAGGTAATAAATCAATAACTAGTGGATCATTAGTTAATAGATCAGTAACTAGTGGATCATTAGGTAATAAATCAATAACTAGTGGATCATTAGGTAATAGATCAATAAATAACTAGCGGATCATTAGGTAATAGATCAATAACTAGTGGATTATTAGTTAATAGATCAGTAACTAGTGGATCATTAGTTAATAGATCAGTAACTAGTGGATCATTAGGTAATAGATCAATAACTAGTGGATCATTAGTTAATAGATCAGTAACTAGTGGATCATTAGGTAATAGATCAATAACTAGTGGATCATTAGTTAATAGATCAATAACTAGTGGATCATTAGTTAATAGATCAGTAACTAGTGGATCATTAGGTAATAGATCAATAACTAGTGGATCATTAGTTAATAGATCAGTAACTAGTGGATCATTAGTTAATAGATCAGTAACTAGTGGATCATTAGGTAATAGATCAATAACAAGTGGATCATTAGTTAATAGATCAGTAACTAGTGGATCATTAGGTAATAAATCAATAACTAGTGGATCATTAGTTAATAGATCAGTAACTAGTGGATCATTAGGTAATAAATCAATAACTAGTGGATCATTAGGTAATAGATCAATAAATAACTAGCGGATCATTAGGTAATAGATCAATAACTAGTGGATTATTAGTTAATAGATCAGTAACTAGTGGATCATTAGTTAATAGATCAGTAACTAGTGGATCATTAGGTAATAGATCAATAACTAGTGGATCATTAGTTAATAGATCAGTAACTAGTGGATCATTAGGTAATAGATCAATAACTAGTGGATCATTAGTTAATAGATCAATAACTAGTGGATCATTAGGTAATAGATCAATAACTAGTGGATCATTAGGTAATAGATCAATAACTAGTGGATTATTAGTTAATAGATCAGTAACTAGTGGATCATTAGTTAATAGATCAGTAACTAGTGGATCATTCGTTAATAGATCAATACCTAGTGGATCATTAGGTAATATATCAATAACTAGTGGATCATTAGGTAATAGATCAATAACTAGTGGATCATTAGTTAATAGATCAATAACTAGCGGATCATTAGGTAATAGATAGATAACTAGCGGATTATTAGTTAATAGATCAGTAACTAGTGGATTATTAGTTAATAGATCAATAACTAGTGGATCATTAGGTAATAGATCAATAACTAGTGGATCATTAGGTAATAGATCAATAACTAGTGGATCATTAGGTAATAGATCAGTAACTAGTGGATCATTAGTTAATAGATCAGTAACTAGTGGATCATTAGGTAATAGATCAATAACTAGTGGATCATTAGTTAATAGATCAGTAACTAGTGGATCATTAGGTAATAAATCAATAACTAGTGGATCATTAGGTAATAGATCAATAACTAGTGGATCATTAGGTAATAGATCAGTAACTAGTGGATCATTAGGTAATAGATCAGTAACTAGTGGATCATTAGGTAATAGATCAATAACTAGTGGATCATTAGGTAATAGATCAGTAACTAGTGGATCATTAGGTAATAGATCAGTAACTAGTGGATCATTAGTTAATAGACCAATAACTAGTGGATCATTAGGTAATAGATCATTAACTAGTGGATCATTAGTTAATAGATCAGTAACTAGTGGATCATTAGGTAATAGATCAATAACTAGTGGATCATTAGGTAATAGATCAGTAACTAGTGGATCATTAGTTAATAGATCAGTAACTAGTGGATCATTAGGTAATAGATCAATAACTAGTGGATCATTAGTTAATAGATCAATAACTAGTGGATCATTAGGTAATAGATCATTAACTAGTGGATCATTAGTTAATAGATCAGTAACTAGTGGATCATTAGGTAATAGATCAATAACTAGTGGATCATTAGGTAATAGATCAGTAACTAGTGGATCATTAGTTAATAGATCAATAACTAGTGGATCATTAGGTAATAGATCAGTAACTAGTGGATCATTAGGTAATAGATCAATAACCAGTGGATCATTAGGTAATAGATCAATAACTAGTGGATCATTAGTTAATAGATCAATAACTAGTGGATTATTAGTTAATAGATCAATAACTAGTGGATCATTAGGTAATAGATCAATAACTAGTGGATCATTAGGTAATAGATCAATAACTAGTGGATTATTAGTTAATAGATCAATAACTAGTGGATCATTAGGTAATAGATCAATAACTAGTGGATCATTAGGTAATAGATCAATAACTAGTGGATCATTAGTTAATAGATCAATAACTAGTGGATTATTAGTTAATAGATCAATAACTAGTGGATCATTAGGTAATAGATCAATAACTAGTGGATCATTAAGTAATAGATCAGTAACTAGTGGATCATTAGGTAATAGATCAGTAACTAGTGGATCATTAGGTAATAGATCAGTAACTAGTGGATCATTAGTTAATAGATCAATAACTAGTGGATTATTAGTTAATAGATCAGTAACTAGTGGATTATTAGTTAATAGATCAGTAACTAGTGGATTATTAGTTAATAGATCAGTAACTAGTGGATCATTAGTTAATAGATCAGTAACTAGTGGATCATTAGTTAATAGATCAATAACTAGTGGATCATTAGTTAATAGATCAATAACTAGTGGATCATTAGGTAATAGATCAATAACTAGCGGATCATTAGGTAATAGATCAGTAACTAGTGGATTATTAGTTAATAGATCAGTAACTAGTGGATTATTAGTTAATAGATCAGTAACTAGTGGATCATTAGTTAATAGATCAATAACTAGTGGATCATTAGGTAATAGATCAATAACTAGTGGATCATTAGGTAATAGATCAATAACTAGTGGATTATTAGTTAATAGATCAGTAACTAGTGGATCATTAGTTAATAGATCAGTAACTAGTGGATCATTAGTTAATAGATCAATACCTAGTGGATCATTAGGTAATAGATCAATAACTAGTGGATCATTAGTTAATAGATCAGTAACTAGTGGATCATTAGTTAATAGATCAGTAACTAGTGGATCATTAGTTAATAGATCAATAACTAGTGGATCATTAGTTAATAGATCAATAACTAGTGGATCATTAGGTAATAGATCAATAACTAGCGGATCATTAGGTAATAGATCAATAACTAGTGGATCATTAGTTAATAGATCAATACCTAGTGGATCATTAGGTAATAGATCAATACCTAGTGGATCATTAGGTAATAGATCAATAACTAGTGGATCATTAGGTAATAGATCAATAACTAGTGGATTATTAGTTAATAGATCAGTAACTAGTGGATCATTAGTTAATAGTTCAGTAACTAGTGGATCATTAGTTAATAGATCAATACCTAGTGGATCATTAGGTAATAGATCAATAACTAGTGGATCATTAGGTAATAGATCAATAACTAGTGGATCATTAGTCAATAGATCAATAACTAGCGGATCATTAGGTAATAGATCAATAAATAGCGGATTATTAGTTAATAGATCAGTAACTAGTGGATTATTAGTTAATAGATCAATAACTAGTGGATCATTAGGTAATAGATCAATAACTAGTGGATCATTAGTTAATAGATCAATAACTAGTGGATCATTAGGTAATAGATCAATAACTAGTGGATTATTAGGTAATAGATCAATAACTAGTGGATCATTAGTTAATAGATCAATAACTAGTGGATCATTAGTTAATAGATCAGTAACTAGTGGATCATTAGGTAATAGATCAATAACTAGTGGATCATTAGTTAATAGATCAGTAACTAGTGGATCATTAGTTAATAGATCAGTAACTAGTGGATCATTAGGTAATAGATCAATAACAAGTGGATCATTAGTTAATAGATCAGTAACTAGTGGATCATTAGGTAATAAATCAATAACTAGTGGATCATTAGTTAATAGATCAGTAACTAGTGGATCATTAGGTAATAAATCAATAACTAGTGGATCATTAGGTAATAGATCAATAAATAACTAGCGGATCATTAGGTAATAGATCAATAACTAGTGGATTATTAGTTAATAGATCAGTAACTAGTGGATCATTAGTTAATAGATCAGTAACTAGTGGATCATTAGGTAATAGATCAATAACTAGTGGATCATTAGTTAATAGATCAGTAACTAGTGGATCATTAGGTAATAGATCAATAACTAGTGGATCATTAGTTAATAGATCAATAACTAGTGGATCATTAGTTAATAGATCAGTAACTAGTGGATCATTAGGTAATAGATCAATAACTAGTGGATCATTAGTTAATAGATCAGTAACTAGTGGATCATTAGTTAATAGATCAGTAACTAGTGGATCATTAGGTAATAGATCAATAACAAGTGGATCATTAGTTAATAGATCAGTAACTAGTGGATCATTAGGTAATAAATCAATAACTAGTGGATCATTAGTTAATAGATCAGTAACTAGTGGATCATTAGGTAATAAATCAATAACTAGTGGATCATTAGGTAATAGATCAATAAATAACTAGCGGATCATTAGGTAATAGATCAATAACTAGTGGATTATTAGTTAATAGATCAGTAACTAGTGGATCATTAGTTAATAGATCAGTAACTAGTGGATCATTAGGTAATAGATCAATAACTAGTGGATCATTAGTTAATAGATCAGTAACTAGTGGATCATTAGGTAATAGATCAATAACTAGTGGATCATTAGTTAATAGATCAATAACTAGTGGATCATTAGGTAATAGATCAATAACTAGTGGATCATTAGGTAATAGATCAATAACTAGTGGATTATTAGTTAATAGATCAGTAACTAGTGGATCATTAGTTAATAGATCAGTAACTAGTGGATCATTCGTTAATAGATCAATACCTAGTGGATCATTAGGTAATATATCAATAACTAGTGGATCATTAGGTAATAGATCAATAACTAGTGGATCATTAGTTAATAGATCAATAACTAGCGGATCATTAGGTAATAGATAGATAACTAGCGGATTATTAGTTAATAGATCAGTAACTAGTGGATTATTAGTTAATAGATCAATAACTAGTGGATCATTAGGTAATAGATCAATAACTAGTGGATCATTAGGTAATAGATCAATAACTAGTGGATCATTAGGTAATAGATCAGTAACTAGTGGATCATTAGTTAATAGATCAGTAACTAGTGGATCATTAGGTAATAGATCAATAACTAGTGGATCATTAGTTAATAGATCAGTAACTAGTGGATCATTAGGTAATAAATCAATAACTAGTGGATCATTAGGTAATAGATCAATAACTAGTGGATCATTAGGTAATAGATCAGTAACTAGTGGATCATTAGGTAATAGATCAGTAACTAGTGGATCATTAGGTAATAGATCAATAACTAGTGGATCATTAGGTAATAGATCAGTAACTAGTGGATCATTAGGTAATAGATCAGTAACTAGTGGATCATTAGTTAATAGACCAATAACTAGTGGATCATTAGGTAATAGATCATTAACTAGTGGATCATTAGTTAATAGATCAGTAACTAGTGGATCATTAGGTAATAGATCAATAACTAGTGGATCATTAGGTAATAGATCAGTAACTAGTGGATCATTAGTTAATAGATCAGTAACTAGTGGATCATTAGGTAATAGATCAATAACTAGTGGATCATTAGTTAATAGATCAATAACTAGTGGATCATTAGGTAATAGATCATTAACTAGTGGATCATTAGTTAATAGATCAGTAACTAGTGGATCATTAGGTAATAGATCAATAACTAGTGGATCATTAGGTAATAGATCAGTAACTAGTGGATCATTAGTTAATAGATCAATAACTAGTGGATCATTAGGTAATAGATCAGTAACTAGTGGATCATTAGGTAATAGATCAATAACCAGTGGATCATTAGGTAATAGATCAATAACTAGTGGATCATTAGTTAATAGATCAATAACTAGTGGATTATTAGTTAATAGATCAATAACTAGTGGATCATTAGGTAATAGATCAATAACTAGTGGATCATTAGGTAATAGATCAATAACTAGTGGATTATTAGTTAATAGATCAATAACTAGTGGATCATTAGGTAATAGATCAATAACTAGTGGATCATTAGGTAATAGATCAATAACTAGTGGATCATTAGTTAATAGATCAATAACTAGTGGATTATTAGTTAATAGATCAATAACTAGTGGATCATTAGGTAATAGATCAATAACTAGTGGATCATTAAGTAATAGATCAGTAACTAGTGGATCATTAGGTAATAGATCAGTAACTAGTGGATTATTAGTTAATAGATCAGTAACTAGTGGATCATTAGGTAATAGATCAGTAACTAGTGGATCATTAGGTAATAGATCAGTAACTAGTGGATCATTAGTTAATAGATCAATAACTAGTGGATCATTAGGTAATAGATCATTAACTAGTGGATCATTAGTTAATAGATCAGTAACTAGTGGATCATTAGGTAATAGATCAATAACTAGTGGATTATTAGTTAATAGATCAGTAACTAGTGGATCATTAGGTAATAGATCAGTAACTAGTGGATCATTAGGTAATAGATCAGTAACTAGTGGATCATTAGGTAATAGATCAATAACTAGTGGATCATTAGTTAATAGATCAGTAACTAGTGGATCATTAGGTAATAGATCAATAACTAGTGGATCATTAGGTAATAGATCAGTAACTAGTGGATCATTAGTTAATAGATCAGTAACTAGTGGATCATTAGGTAATAGATCAATAACTAGTGGATCATTAGTTAATAGATCAATAACTAGTGGATCATTAGGTAATAGATCATTAACTAGTGGATCATTAGTTAATAGATCAGTAACTAGTGGATCATTAGGTAATAGATCAATAACTAGTGGATCATTAGGTAATAGATCAGTAACTAGTGGATCATTAGTTAATAGATCAATAAATAACTAGTGGATCATTAGGTAATAGATCAATAACTAGTGGATCATTAGGTAATAGATCAGTAACTAGTGGATCATTAGTTAATAGATCAATAACTAGTGGATCATTAGGTAATAGATCAGTAACTAGTGGATCATTAGGTAATAGATCAATAACTAGTGGATCATTAGGTAATAGATCAATAACTAGTGGATCATTAGTTAATAGATCAATAACTAGTGGATTATTAGTTAATAGATCAATAACTAGTGGATCATTAGGTAATAGATCAATAACTAGTGGATTATTAGGTAATAGATCAATAACTAGTGGATTATTAGTTAATAGATCAATAACTAGTGGATCATTAGGTAATAGATCAATAACTAGTGGATCATTAGGTAATAGATCAATAACTAGTGGATCATTAGTTAATAGATCAGTAACTAGTGGATCATTAGGTAATAGATCAATAACTAGTGGATCATTAGTTAATAGATCAATAACTAGTGGATTATTAGTTAATAGATCAATAACTAGTGGATCATTAGGTAATAGATCAATAACTAGTGGATCATTAAGTAATAGATCAGTAACTAGTGGATCATTAGGTAATAGATCAGTAACTAGTGGATCATTAGTTAATAGATCAATAACTAGTGGATCATTAGTTAATAGATCAGTAACTAGTGGATCATTAGGTAATAGATCAATAACTAGTGGATCATTAGTTAATAGATCAGTAACTAGTGGATCATTAGGTAATAGATCAATAACTAGTGGATCATTAGGTAATAGATCAATAACTAGTGGATCATTAGTTAATAGATCAATAACTAGTGGATCATTAGGTAATAGATCAGTAACTAGTGGATCATTAGTTAATAGATCAGTAACTAGTGGATCATTAGTTAATAGATCAGTAACTAGTGGATTATTAGTTAATAGATCAATAACTAGTGGATCATTAGTTAATAGATCAGTAACTAGTGGATCATTAGGTAATAGATCAATAACTACTGGATCATTAGGTAATAGATCAGTAACTAGTGGATCATTAGTTAATAGATCAGTAACTAGTGGATCATTAGGTAATAGATCAGTAACTAGTGGATCATTAGTTAATAGATCAGTAACTAGTGGATCATTAGTTAACAGATCAATAACTAGTGGATCATTAGGTAATAGATCAGTAACTAGTGGATTATTAGTTAATAGATCAATAACTAGTGGATTATTAGTTAATAGATCAATAACTAGTGGATCATTAGTTAATAGATCAGTAACTAGTGGATCATTAGGTAATAGATCAATAACTACTGGATCATTAGGTAATAGATCAGTAACTAGTGGATCATTAGTTAATAGATCAGTAACTAGTGGATCATTAGGTAATAGATCAGTAACTAGTGGATCATTAGTTAATAGATCAGTAACTAGTGGATCATTAGGTAATAGATCAATAACTAGTGGATCATTAGGTAATAGATCAATAACTAGTGGATCATTAGTTAATAGATCAATAACTAGTGGATTATTAGTTAATAGATCAGTAACTAGTGGATCATTAGGTAATAGATCAATAACTAGTGGATCATTAGGTAATAGATCAATAACTAGTGGATTATTAGTTAATAGATCAATAACTAGTGGATCATTAGGTAATAGATCAATAACTAGTGGATCATTAGTTAATAGATCAATAACTAGTGGATTATTAGTTAATAGATCAATAACTAGTGGATCATTAGGTAATAGATCAATAACTAGTGGATCATTAGGTAATAGATCAATAACTAGTGGATCATTAGTTAATAGATCAATAACTAGTGGATTATTAGTTAATAGATCAATAACTAGTGGATCATTAGGTAATAGATCAATAACTAGTGGATCATTAGGTAATAGATCAATAACTAGTGGATCATTAGTTAATAGATCAATAACTAGTGGATTATTAGTTAATAGATCAATAACTAGTGGATCATTAGTTAATAGATCAATAACTAGTGGATCATTAGTTAATAGATCAGTAACTAGTGGATCATTAGGTAATAGATCAATAACTAGTGGATCATTAGTTAATAGATCAGTAACTAGTGGATCATTAGTTAATAGATCAGTAACTAGTGGATCATTAGGTAATAGATCAATAACAAGTGGATCATTAGGTAATAGATCAGTAACTAGTGGATCATTAGGTAATAGATCAATAACAAGTGGATCATTAGTTAATAGATCAGTAACTAGTGGATCATTAGGTAATAGATCAATAACTAGTGGATCATTAGGTAATCGATCAATAACTAGTGCAGTTCCTTCACCTTCTAAAGACGCTGGGAAACATTTTATATTTATTAGATTTTAAGCTGGAAACATTTTGATTTTATTGCCAATTTTCCCTGAATAAAGTTTTCAAAGTGTCAATTTTAACAAGCTAAAGCTGCATTCAAAGACACTGGGACGTTGCAGTGTTGTCAACAGGTTTTTTTGTTTTGTTTTGACAAGCATTAAGAAGTGAACAAGCTGATGCTGCATTCAAAGACACTGGGACGTTGCAGTGCTTATCAAGTGTTTATAACTTGATGAGCATCAACTTGAACAAGCTGGCGCTGCATTCAAAGACACTGTGACATTGCAGATATGTCAACAGTTTTTGTTTTGTTTTGACAAGCATTAAAGTGAACAAGCGGATGCTGCCTTCAATGATCCTGGGACATTGCATTTATATGAACAGTTTTTGTTCATTTTGACGAACATCCACTTAAACAAATGGATGCTGCATTCAACAATACTGGGACATCCCAGTGATGTCAAGAGTTTGTGTTAGTTTTGAAGCATCAACCTGAGCTAGTTTATGCTGCGTTCGAAGACACTGGGACATAAACATGTTTTGCTACCATCTTGACGATTTTCTTCCTCAACAGCAACTTGATGCTGCGTTCAACGATGCTGGGTCATTCCAGTGATGTCAACTGTATTTTAGTTTTGACAAGAATCAACCTAAGCAACAATCTGGTGTTGCATTTAAAGGCACTGCGACATCCCATTGATGTCAGCAGTTGTATCAGCTTTGATGAGCATCAAGTTGAACCTAAATCCAGTAAAATGAAAACCTAAGTTTAGGTTGATGCTGCGTTTGAAGACACTTTGACATTCCAACCATGTCAACAGTTTTGAATAGTTTTCACAAGCATCAACTTGAACAAGCCGACGCCGCCTTCAAAGACACCGGGATATTGCAGTGATGTCAACATGGGCGTTTGGAGCATCAATTCAGACTGAGTCATACCACCCACAGTTTTAATTAGTTTAATGAGCATCAATTTCAACAAGCTGCTGCTGCGTTCAAAGACACTGGGATATTGCAGTGGTGTGAAAATGTTTTGGAGCCTCAGTTGAAATCCGCTGGTGCTGCGTTCAAAGACACTGGGATATTGCAGTGGTGTGAAGATGTTTAGACGCCTCAGTTGAAAGAGGCTGGTGCTGTGTTCAAAGACACTGGGATATTGCAATGGTGTGAAGATGTTTTGGAGCTTCAGTTGAAAGAGGCTGGTGCTGCGTTCAAAGACACTGGGATATTGCAGTGTTGTGAAGATGTTTTGGAGCCTCAGTTGAAAGAGGCTGGTGCTGCGTTCAAAGACACTGGGATATTGCAGTGGTGTGAAGATGTTTTGGCGCCTCAGTTGAAAGAGGCTGGTGCTGCGTTCAAAGACAGTGGGATATTGCAATGGTGTGAAGATGTTTTGAAGCCTCAGTTGAAAGAGGCTGGTGCTGCGTTCAAAGACACTGGGATATTGCAGTGTTGTGAAGATGTTTTGGAGCCTCAGTTGAAAGAGGCTGGTGCTGCGTTCAAAGACACCGGGATATTGCAGTGGTGTGAAGATGTTTTGGCGCCTCAGTTGAAAGAGGCTGGTGCTGCGTTCAAAGACACCGGGATATTGCAGTGGTGTGAAGATGTTTTGGCGCCTCAGTTGAAAGAGGCTGGTGCTGCGTTCAAAGACAGTGGGATATTGCAATGGTGTGAAGATGTTTTGAAGCCTCAGTTGAAAGAGGCTGGTGCTGCGTTCAAAGACACTGGGATATTGCAGTGGTGTGAAGATGTTTTGGAGCCTTAGTTGAAAGAGGCTGGTGCTGCGTTCAAAGACACTGGGATATTGCAGTGTTGTGAAGATGTTTTGGAGCCTCAGTTGAAAGAGGCTGGTGCTGCGTTCAAAGACACCGGGATATTGCAGTGGTGTGAAGATGTTTTGGCGCCTCAGTTGAAAGAGGCTGGTGCTGCGTTCAAAGACACCGGGATATTGCAGTAGTGTGAAGATGTTTTGGAGCCTCAGTTGAAAGAGGCTGGTGCTGCGTTCAAAGACACCGGGATATTGCAGTGGTGTGAAGATGTTTTGGCGCCTCAGTTGAAAGGCTGGTGCTGCGTTCAAAGACACCGGGATATTGCAGTGGTGTGAAGATGTTTTGGAGCCTCAGTTGAAAGAGGCTGGTGCTGCGTTCAAAGACACCGGGATATTGCAGTGGTGTGAAGATGTTTTGGCGCCTCAGTTGAAAGAGGCTGGTGCTGCGTTCAAAGACACTGGGATATTGCAGTGTTGTGAAGATGTTTTGGAGCCTCAGTTGAAAGAGGCTGGTGCTGCGTTCAAAGACACTGGGATATTGCAGTGGTGCGAAGATGTTTTGGCGCCTCAGTTGAAAGAGGCTGGTGCTGCGTTCAAAGACGCTGGGATATTGCAATGGTGTGAAGATGTTTTGGAGCCTCAGTTGAAAGAGGCTGGTGCTGCGTTCAAAGACACTGGGATATTGCAATGGTGTGAAGATGTTTTGGAGCCTCAGTTGAAAGAGCCTGGTGCTGCGTTCAAAGACACCGGGATATTGCAGTGGTGTGAAGATGTTTTGGCGCCTCAGTTGAAAGAGGCTGGTGCTGCGTTCAAAGACACTGGGATATTGCAGTGTTGTGAAGATATTTTGGAGCCTCAGTTGAAAGAGGCTGGTGCTGCGTTCAAAGACACTGGGATATTGCAGTGGTGTGAAGATGTTTTGGCGCCTCAGTTGAAAGGCTGGTGCTGCGTTCAAAGACACCGGGATATTGCAGTGGTGTGAAGATGTTTTGGAGCCTCAGTTGAAAGAGGCTGGTGCTGCGTTCAAAGACACCGGGATATTGCAGTGGTGTGAAGATGTTTTGGCGCCTCAGTTGAAAGAGGCTGGTGCTGCGTTCAAAGACACTGGGATATTGCAGTGTTGTGAAGATGTTTTGGAGCCTCAGTTGCAATCCGCTGGTGCTGCGTTCAAAGACACTGGGATATTGCAATGGTGTGAAGATGTTTTGGAGCCTCAGTTGAAAGAGGCTGGTGCTGCGTTCAAAGACACTGGGATATTGCAGTGTTGTGAAGATGTTTTGGAGCCTCAGTTGAAAGAGGCTGGTGCTGCGTTCAACAGTCATACCACCAACAGTATTGACGAGCCAATGCTGCGTTCAGGGACACTGGGACGTTGCGGTGATGTCAACATGTTTTATTTGTTATGATGAACATCAACCTAAACAACAAGCTGATGCTGCGTTCAAAGACACCTGGACACCGCAGTCCTGTCATCAACAGTTTTGTTATAGTTTGTGATGAGCAGCTGACAAGATTTGAAATAAAGTTGTGATTTTTACGGATGTCCTTGAAGCTCTCAGATAGACTCGATCTGTCGGCGAACTTTCTCTGAGGCGAGGCGATCGAGCCAACGCTGACGTGCGACCACAACCACCGCGCTGAGCGACGTCACCGCCAACATGGCCGCCTCAAACTTCCAGAAGCTGTGTTCCTCCATGGCGGCCGAGCGGCAGCTGCAACACCACAACACAACAATCTCTGTCATGACAACACAACAATGAGTGTGAGAGTGACAACACAACAATCACTGTCATGACAACACAACAATGAGTGTGAGAGTGCCAACACAACAATGAGTGTGAGAGTGCCAACACAACAATGAGTGTGAGAGTGCCAACACAACAATGAGTGTGAGAGTGCCAACACAACAATGAGTGTGAGAGTGCCAACACGAGTGTGAGAGTGCCAACACAACAATGAGTGTGAGAGTGCCAACACAACAATGAGTGTGAGAGTGCCAACACAACAATGAGTGTGAGAGTGCCAACACAACAATGAGTGTGAGAGTGCCAACACGAGTGTGAGAGTGCCAACACAACAATGAGTGTGAGAGTGCCAACACAACAATGAGTGTGAGAGTGCCAACACAACAATGAGTGTGAGAGTGCCAACACAACAATGAGTGTGAGAGTGCCAACACAACAATGAGTGTGAGAGTGCCAACACAACAATGAGTGTGAGAGTGCCAACACAACGAGTGTGAGAGTGCCAACACAACAATGAGTGTGAGAGTGCCAACACAACAATGAGTGTGAGAGTGCCAACACAACAATGAGTGTGAGAGTGACAACACAACAATGAGTGTGAGAGGGAGTGCTCACCTCTTGTAGTCATCTTTGTTAGACTTGGTACAGTTGACACGCTCCACATATCCTGTTTGTCCACACGCTGCCCTGCTCTTCTGGTCACATGACACACTTCAGTCATGCTAACTGCTAACTGCTAAGCTAAGCTAAGCTAGCCTTACCGTCTGGAAGGCACCACACTGAGAACACTCACTGGTCACCACAAACTCCTCCAGCAGCCAGCAGGGGGCCACCAGCGTCCTCACTGCTGCACACATGTACATCATCATCATCATACATCACTGCTGCACACATGTACATCATCATCATACATCACTGCTGCACACATGTACATCATCATCATACATCACCACTGCACACATGTACATCATCATCATACATCACCACTGCACACATGTACATCATCATCATACATCACTGCTGCACACATGTACATCATCATCATACATCACTGCTGCACACATGTACATCATCATCATACATCACCACTGCACACATGTACATCATCATCATACATCACCACTGCACACATGTACATCATCATCATACATCACTGCTGCACACATGTACATCATCATCATACATCACTCCTGCACACATGTACATCATCATCATACATCACCACTGCACACATGTACATCATCATCATACATCACCACTGCACACATGTACATCATCATCATACATCACTGCCGCACACATGTACATCATCATCATACATCACTCCTGCACACATGTACATCATCATCATACATCACCACTGCACACATGTACATCATCATCATACATCACCGCTGCACACATGTACATCATCATCATACATCACCGCTGCACACATGTACATCATCATCATGCATCACCACTGCACACATGTACATCATCATCATACATCACCACTGCACACATGTACATCATCATCATACATCACCACTGCACAGATGTACATCATCATCATACATCACCGCTGCACACATGTACATCATCATCATACATCACCGCCACACACATGTACATCATCATCATACATCACCACTGCACACATGTACATCATCATCATACATCACCACTGCACACATGTACATCATCATCATACATCACCACTGCACACATGTACATCATCATACATCACTGCTACACACATGTACATCATCATCATACATCACCGCCGCACACATGTACATCATCATCATACATCACCGCCGCACACATGTACATCATCATCATACATCACCGCCGCACACATGTACATCATCATCATACATCACCGCCGCACACATGTACATCATCATCATACATCACCGCCGCACACATGTACATCATCATCATACATCACCGCCGCGCACATGTACATCATCATCATACATCACCGCCGCGCACATGTACATCATCATCATACATCACCACTGCGCACATGTACATCATCATCACACATCACCGCTGCACACATGTACATCATCATCATACACCACCACTGCACACATGTACATCATCATCATACATCATTGCTGCGCACACGTACATCAGCATCATACATCGCCGCTGCACACATGTACATCATCATCATACATCACCACTGCACACATAAACCATAGACATAAAGCATAAACATAAACCATAGACATAAAGCATAAACATAAACCATAGATATAAAGCATAAACATAAACCATAGACATAAAGCATAAACATAAACCATAGACATAAAGCATAAACATAAACCATAGACATAAAGCATAAACATAAACCATAGACATAAAGCATAGAACAGGGGTCGACTCTTTGATCACTCTAGTGTGGCTCAGCTGTAAACTTGTTGACCTTCCCAAATTTCCCAGGAGATTTCTGACCTCAGTGCCTTTCCCTAAATGTGAGAGAGGTTTGTGTACTGCGACTCTCACCCGGACAGCCAGATTGAGGGCGGGCCACGCTGGCAACACCCGTAACATCTTCCACTAAATGTACTTATGGCCGCTGTCACACAACACTATGTGTGTGCTGGCTGGTCATGTTTTGTGTGAGACCTCCAAACAATCCTCAAACGACTGCAAGGCATACTTGTTCAACAGCCATGCAGGTCACACTGAGAGTTGTGATATAGACAACTGTAACACTCTTACTAATATGTGCCACACTGTGAACCCACACCAAACAAGAATGCCAAACACATTTCAGGAGAACATCCTCACAGTAACACAACATAACAAATACCCAGAATCCCATGCAATGCTGACTCTTCCAGGTTTCATTATACACCCCGCTGGCACCAAACCCCGCCCACCTCAACCGACGCAGGAGGGGGCGTGGGGCGGGGGTGGTAGCAGGGTGTATAATGAAGCCCGGAATAGTCAGCATTGAATGGGATTCTGGGTATTTGTTATGTTGTGTTTATGTTGTGTTACTGTGAGGATGTTCTCCCGAAATGTGTTTGTCATTCTTGTTTGGTGTGGGTTCACAGTGTGGCGCATGTTAGTAAGAGTGTTACAGTTGTCTATATCACAACCCTCAGTGTGACCTGCATGGCTGTTGAACAAGAATGCCTTGCAGTGGCATGTGTGCGTCTACACAAGTTACATACCCCACGTGACCGGACTGGTTTGTACAAGTTGTGGAGGGCACTAAACATAGTGCCATCGTAGCAAGCCCTTATTGTTGTTGTTTGGGTTTTACTCAGCAGACGTCCGAGGGAATAGTCACTCTGTGACCCACCAGTCCCCCAGACAAAAAGGGAGGAATTGTAGGCATCCAGGTAAAACTGACTGACCTTATTAACATCAAATCTGCATATTTAATTGTGGGCTGCGTGTCTGAGACCCCTGGTTTATACATAGCACTGGTTTATACATAGCACTGGTTTATACAGAGTACTGGTTTATACAGAGCACTGGTTTATACATAGCACTGGTTTATACATAGCACTGGTTTTTACATAGCACTGGTTTATACATAGCACTGGTTTATACATAGCACTGGTTTATACAGAGCACTGGTTTATACATAGCACTGGTTTATACATAGCACTGTTTTTTACATAGCACTGGTTTATACATAGCACTGGTTTATACATAGCACTGGTTTTTACATAGCACTGGTTTATACATAGCACTGGTTTATACAGAGCACTGGTTTATACATAGCACTGGTTTATACATAGCACAAAGTAAACTAACACTCTGTATACAGTGTTATTTTTATTATACATTTCAAGAGTCTTGTGGCTCCAATTATTTTCTTTATTTTGTGGAACAGGTCAAAATGGCTCTTTGAGTGGTAAAGGTTGCTGACCCCTGGCATAGAAGAAGACCATGGACATAAACCATAGAAGAAGACCATGGACATAAACCATAGAAGAAGACCATGGACATAAACCATAGAAGAAGACCATGGACATAAACCATAGAAGAAGACCATGGACATAAACCATAGAAGAAGACCATAGGGCACGAGAATCTTTTTACCTGCAGTCTTGTCTTCAGCCAGCAGGGCGGCTCCAAACACCCTGAAACACAATCACATGACCTCAACATCACATGACCTCAACCAATCAGCACACACCCAGAAGTCAAGCAGAAAGGCACATTGTGTGTAACATTATTGTTGTGTGTGTATCATCATAATTGTTGTGTGTAACATTATTGTTGTGTGTGTATCATCATAATTGTTGTGTGTAACATTATTGTTCTTGTGTGTATCATCATAATTGTTGTTGTGTGTAACGGTACACCAAAACTTGGGTTGGGTACATACCTGGGTTTAGAGGTCACGGTTCGGTTCATTTTCGGTACAGTAAGAAAACAACAAAATATAGATTTTTTGGTTATTTATTTACCAGATTTGTAAACAATGGCTTTATCCTTTTAACATTGGCAACACTATAATAATTCTGCTCACGTTAATCCACATTAAACTGTCTCAACTTGTTGTTTGGATGAAATAAAATGACACAACTTTTCTTCTGCATATAAAAAGTGCAACAATAAACAGTTTCAAGTCCACTCATCATGCTTCATTTATTACAGAATTTGGGAAGCCTGTAGTGGACTTTGATTATGTAAATGTTATATTTGTATCAACATGTGATAGCAGGGACCCTGCCATTCAAAACTAGGCTGCTACATTACTAATGATTAGGGTTGAGTATCGTTTGAATTCGAACAATTCCGATTCTTTGTTTCGATTCCGATTCCTGAAGATTCTCGATTCCGATTCTTTCTTTAAATAAAAAAAGGCAGGGTCAAATAAAAGTTTAGCATATTTTAAATGAGCTAGCTAACCTACAGTCTTTCTGAATGAAATAGTCTGACATTCACCATTAATTTTAATTATATTAACTTTTTATGAACTTTACTATAAATTCCTCATAGGGCTGTTTTCAACTAGAATATACATATCAAATCTATGAACTTGAATATAAATATTATAAATTATGAATCCATTTACACTTTCATCAAAAGAGCTTTATTTTTGAAAAGCTCATGAAAAGACATTTACACACACAAGTGTATGATGCTGCAGGAAACCTCATGAAAAGACATTTACACACACAAGTGTGTGATGCTGCAGGAAACCTCATGAAAACACATTTACACACACAAGTGTATGATGCTGCAGGAAACCTCATGAAAAGACATTTACACACACAAGTGTATGATGCTGCAGGAAACCTCATGAAAAGACATTTACACACACAAGTGTATGATGCTGCAGGAAACCTCATTTAAAGACATTTACACACAAGTGTATGATGCTGCAGGAAACCTCATGAAAAGACATTTACACACACAAGTGTGTGATGCTGCAGGAAACCTCATGAAAAGACATTTACACACACAAGTGTATGATGCTGCAGGAAACCTGATGAAAAGACATTTACACACACAAGTGTGTGATGCTGCAGGAAACCTCATGAAAAGACATTTACACACACAAGTGTATGATGCTGCAGGAAACCTCATGAAAAGACATTTACACACACAAGTGTATGATTCTGCAGGAAACCTCATGAAAAGACATTTACACACACAAGTGTATGATGCTGCAGGAAACCTCATGAAAAGACATTTACACACACAAGTGTGTGATGCTGCAGGAAACCTCATGAAAACACATTTACACACACAAGTGTATGATGCTGCAGGAAACCTCATGAAAAGACATTTACACACACAAGTGTATGATGCTGCAGGAAACCTCATGAAAAGACATTTACACACACAAGTGTATGATGCTGCAGGAAACCTCATTTAAAGACATTTACACACAAGTGTATGATGCTGCAGGAAACCTCATGAAAAGACATTTACACACACAAGTGTGTGATGCTGCAGGAAACCTCATGAAAAGACATTTACACACACAAGTGTATGATGCTGCAGGAAACCTGATGAAAAGACATTTACACACACAAGTGTGTGATGCTGCAGGAAACCTCATGAAAAGACATTTACACACACAAGTGTATGATGCTGCAGGAAACCTCATGAAAAGACATTTACACACACAAGTGTATGATTCTGCAGGAAACCTCATGAAAAGACATTTACACACACAAGTGTATGATGCTGCAGGAAAACTCATGAAAAGACATTTACACACACAAGTGTATGATGCTGCAGGAAACCTCATGAAAAGACATTTACACACACAAGTGTGTGATGCTGCAGGAAACCTCATGAAAAGACATTTACACACACAAGTGTATGATGCTGCAGGAAACCTCATGAAAAGACATTTACACACACAAGTGTATGATGCTGCAGGAAACCTCATGAAAAGACATTTACACACACAAGTGTATGATGCTGCAGGAAACCTCATGAAAAGACATTTACACACACAAGTGTATGATGCTGCAGGAAAACTCATGAAAAGACATTTACACACACAAGTGTATGATGCTGCAGGAAACCTCATGAAAACACATTTACACACATAAGTGTATGATGCTGCAGGAAACCTCATGAAAAGACATTTACACACACAAGTGTATGATGCTGCAGGAAACCTCATGAAAACACATTTACACACACAAGTGTGTGATGCTGCAGGAAACCTCATGAAAAGACATTTACACACACAAGTGTATGATGCTGCAGGAAACCTCATGAAAAGACATTTACACACACAAGTGTGTGATGCTGCAGGAAACCTCATGAAAAGACATTTACACACACAAGTGTGTGATGCTGCAGGTACTTAAACATGTTACCGTGCTCCCACTGATGAGCTAACCTGGTGCAGAAAAGCAAATAAACAATAATAAACAACTTGCAAAAGCCAGTCCTGATTAACAGCAGGTAGAGTATAAAATCAGAGACAGTTGTTGTTTAGGAAAATGAGCAGGCAGGATGTGTGAGTGTTCTGGACAGATAGTGTCTCCTGTCCAGGACAGGACACACATCTATTTGTACTCCATGAACTGGGAGGTGCTTCATCATGTTGGACATCCAGCCTCCTAAGCACCAAACAGTCCTGCCGCACGTCTTACATTTCGCCGATATTTCATTTTTTTTAGTAAAATAAAGCCACACTTTGGACCGCCGACGCCCACTATCCATGCTTGACTGACTCGCTCGGCTACATAGGCTCAGCTATGCTAACACTTCCGGCGGTGGGCGCTTCTTCCTTGGTGTTCAGCGGCTTCTTCTTCCGGGTCGGCGGACTTTTTATTTTTTTCCGGTCGGCGGACTGGGTATCGAAACTAGGAATCGAAATTTTAACTTTTGAACGATTCCGGGAGAATCGGAAAGTTAGTCCCGGTTCCAATCGATACTCGATACCCAACCCTACTAATGATTAATGTAACTATAGCTGAAAAAATAGTACAATAGCAATAGGAGAGACTTTTCATCCCTGAACACCATGGAGTTCAATGAAATAACAGACAGACAGGGCTTTGCTGCCCCTAATACACACACACACACACATGCGCACACACGCACATACACACACACACACACACACGCGCACATACATACACACACACACAGCAAAATGATCTAACGTTACACTAAAAGCTAATTAGCCTTCACCTCAAGCCAGAACTGCGAGCGAGCTGAGCTGCAGTTGAAATTTCTAGAAGGTCAACGGGCTCATAGTGATGTTTGTAATAGTTGTGACTGGGAGGTTTTTTATAATTTGAGGGGAGTACGATGTCCGCTGCTCCCCTGCTAAACACATATCTGCTCGACGCTGAAGCATTGACTCCCTGCGCTCTGAATACACACTGCTGATTGGCTGTTACATCGCTCTGAATACACACTGCTGATTGGCTGTTACATCGCTCTGAATACACACTGCTGATTGGCTGTTACATCGCTCTGAATACATACTGCTGATTGGCTGTTACATCGCTCTGAATACACACTGCTGATTGGCTGTTACATCGCTCTGAATACGCACTGCTGATTGGCTGTTACATCGCTCTGAATACGCACTGCTGATTGGCTGTTACATCGCTCTGAATACGCACTGCTGATTGGCTGTTACATCGCTCTGAATACACACTGTTGATTGGCTGTTACATCGCTCTGAATACACACTGCTGATTGGCTGTTACATCGCTCTGAATACGCACTGCTGATTGGCTGTTACATCGCTCTGAATACGCACTGCTGATTGGCTGTTACATCGCTCTGAATACGCACTGCTGATTGGCTGTTACATCGCTCTGAATACACACTGTTGATTGGCTGTTACATCGCTCTGAATACACACTGTTGATTGGCTGTTACATCGCTCTGAATACACACT
>NC_084614.1:1359287-1384980 GCF_033978795.1 Nerophis ophidion
GTCAACTTGTTTACGCCACAAACACAAACACGTAGGACAGAATAGTATGTTTGTATACAAGTTGGGATCTTCATGTTAACTATCTGTCCTCCTGTTTACGCCACAAACACAAACACGTAGGACAGAATAGTATGTTTGCATACAAGTTGGGATCTTCATGTTAACTATCTGTCCTCCTGTTTACGCCACAAACACAAACACGTAGGACAGAATAGTATGTTTGTATACAAGTTGGGATCTTCATGTTAACTATCTGTCAACTTGTTTACGCCACCGACACAAACACGTAGGACAGAATAGTATGTTTGTATACAAGTTGGGATCTTCATGTTAACTATCTGCCATCTTGTTTACGCCACAGACACAAACACGTAGGACAGAATAGTATGTTTGTATACATGTTGGGATCTTCATGTTAACTATCTGTCATCTTGTTTACGCCACAAACACAAACACGTAGGACAGAATAGTATGTTTGTATACAAGTTGGGATCTTCATGTTAACTATCTGTCAACTTGTTTACGCCACAAACACAAACACGTAGGACAGAATAGTATGTTTGTATACAAGTTGGGATCTTCATGTTAACTATCTGCCAACTTGTTTACGCCACAAACACAAACACGTAGGACAGAATAGTATGTTTGTATACAAGTTGGGATCTTCATGTTAACTATCTGTCATCTTGTTTACGCCACAAACACAAACACGTAGGACAGAATAGTATGTTTGTATACAAGTTGGGATCTTCATGTTAACTATCTGTCAACTTGTTTACGCCACAAACACAAACACGTGGGACAGAATAGTATGTTTGTATACAAGTTGGGATCTTCATGTTAACTATCTGTCATCTTGTTTACGCCACAAACACAAACACGAAGGACAGAATAGTATGTTTGTATACAAGTTGGGATCTTCATGTTAACTATCTGTCAACTTGTTTACGCCACCGACACAAACACGTAGGACAGAATAGTATGTTTGTATACATGTTGGGATCTTCATGTTAACTATCTGTCAACTTGTTTACGCCACAAACACAAACACGTAGGACAGAATAGTATGTTTGTATACAAGTTGGGATCTTCATGTTAACTATCTGTCAACTTGTTTACGCCACAAACACAAACACGTAGGACAGAATAGTATGTTTGTATACATGTTGGGATCTTCATGTTAACTATCTGTCAACTTGTTTACGCCACAAACACAAACACGTGGGAGAGAATAGTATGTTTGTATACAAGTTGGGATCTTCATGTTAACTATCTGTCAACTTGTTTACGCTACAAACACAAACATGTAGGACAGAATAGTATGTTTGTATACAAGTTGGGATCTTCATGTTAACTATCTGTCATCTTGTTTACGCCACAAACACAAACACGAAGGACAGAATAGTATGTTTGTATACATGTTTGTATGTTAGCTCAGGGACAACACAGCGGCTGTATCATCCCTACAAGCCTGTTTCTCAGTGCTCCTCAGTCAGCACCATGGCAACCACTGATGCAGCAGGGAAATCTGCGAAACAGGCTTGTAGGGCAGGAACAGGCTTGGAGGGATGAAGCAACCTTGTAGGGATGAAACAGACGTGTAGGGATGAAACAGGCTTGTAGGAATGAAACAGACGTGTAGGGATGAAACAGACGTGTGGGGATGAAACAAGCTTGTAGGGATAAAACAGGCATGTAAGGATGAAACAGGCTTGTAGGGATGAAACAGCCGTGTAGGGATGAAACAGACATGTAGGGATGAAACAGGCTTATAGGGATGAAACAAGCTTGTAGGGATGAAACAAGCTTGTAGGGATAACACAGGCTAGTAAGGATGAAACAGATTTGTAGGGATGAAACAGACGTGTAGGGATGAAACAAGTTTTTAGGGTAGAAACAGGCTTGTAAAGATGAAACAGCATTGTAGGGATGAAACAGACATGTAGGGATGAAACAGGCTAGTAGGGATGAAACGGGCTTGTAAAGATGAAACACGATTGTAGTGATGAAACAGACGTGTAGGGATGAAACAGGCATGTAGGGATGAAACAGACATGTAGGGATGAAACAGGCTAGTAGGGATGAAACAAACGTGTGGGGATGAAACAGGCTTGTAGGGATGAAACAAGCTTTTAGGGTAGAAACAGGTTTGTAGGGATGAAATAGGATTGTAAGGATGCAACAGGCTTGTAGGGATGAAACAGGCTTGTAGGGATGAAACAGGTTTGTAAAGATGAAACAGGATTGTTCGGATGAAACAAGCTTTTAGGGTAGAAACAGGTTTGTAGGGATGAAACAGGATTGTAGGGATGAAACAGACATGTAGGGATGAAACAGGCTAGTAGGGATGAAACGGGCTTGTAAAGATGAAACACGATTGCAGTGATGAAACAGACGTGTAGGGATGAAACAGGCATGTAGGGATGAAACAGACATGTAGGGATGAAACAGGCTAGTAGGGATGAAACAAACGTGTGGGGATGAAACAGGCTTGTAGGGATGAAACAAGCTTTTAGACTAGAAACAGGTTTGTAGGGATGAAATAGGATTGTAAGGATGAAACAGGCTTGTAGGGATGAAACAGGCTTGTAGGGATGAAACAGGTTTGTAAAGATGAAACAGGATTGTTCGGATGAAACAAGCTTTTAGGGTAGAAACAGGTTTGTAGGGATGAAACAGGATTGTAAGGATGAAACAGACGTGTAGGGATGAAACAGGCTTGTAGGGATGAAACAGGCTAGTAAGGATGAAACAGGCTAGTAGGGATGAAACAGACATGTAGGGATGAAACAGGCTTGTAGGGGTGAAACAGAGGTGTAGGGATGAAACAGGCTAGTAGGGATGAAACAGGCATGTAGGGATGAAACAGGCTTGTAGGGATGAAACAGACGTGTAGGGATGAAACAGACGTGTAGGGATGAACAGGCTTGTAAAGATGAAACAGGCTTGTAAAGATGAAACAGGCTTGTAGGGATGAAACAGACGTGTAGGGATGAAACAGGCTTGTAAAGATGAAACAGGCTTGTAAAGATGAAACAGGCTTGTAGGGGTGAAACAGGCTAGTAAAGATGAAACAGAGGTGTTGGGATGAAACAGGCTTGTAGGGATGAAATAGCCTCTGTGTTTCTTCCTGACCTAACATATATTTTACTCTACACTGTTATTAAGCACTGTAAAATTGATAAACCTCAGAAACCTCAACCATATATACATATATACATATAGATAGATAGATAGATAGATAGATAGATAGATAGATAGATAGATAGATAGATAGATATTTAGATAGATAGATAGATAGATAGATAGAAGGATAAATGGATAGATAGATAGATAGATAGATAGATAGATAGATAGATAGATAGATAGATGGATAGATAGACAGACAAACAGATAGATAGATAGATAGATAGATAGATAGATAGATAGATAGATAGATAGATAGATAGATAGATAGATAGATAGATAGATAGATAGATAGATAGATAGATAGATAGACAGACAGACAGACAAACAGATAGATAGATAGATAGATAGATAGATAGATAGATAGATAGATAGATAGATAGATAGATAGATAGATAGATAGATAGATAGATAGATAGATAGATAGATAGATAGATAGATAGATAGATAGATAGATAGATAGATAGATAGATAGATAGATAGATAGAACTTTATGGAATCCTTCTGGAAAATTAAAATTCCAGCAGAGTTGCGATCAATTTAAAAAAGTAAAAAGTAAATATTGGGGCTTTAAATGGAAACAAAATAGAGAAATATTACAATAAGAATAAAAAATAAAAAGCAACAATGGGAATAAAAATATAGCAGTAAAATAAGAATATAACAAGAGTAACCATATAAGTAGGGGCGGCATGGCATAGTGGGCATGGCATAGTGGGCATGGCATAGTGGTCATGGCATAGTGGTCATGGCATAGTGGGCATGGCATAGTGGGCATGGCATAGTGGGCATGGCGTAGTGGGCATGGCATAGTGGGCATGGCATAGTGGGCATGGTATAGTGGGCATGGCGTAGTGGGCATGGCATAGTGGGCATGGCATAGTGGGCATGGCATAGTGGGCATGGCATAGTGGGCATGGCATAGTGGTCATGGCATAGTGGGCATGGTATAGTGGGCATGGCGTAGTGGGCATGGCATAGTGGGCATGGCATAGTGGGCATGGCATAGTGGGCATGGCGTAGTGGGCATGGCATAGTGGGCATGGCATAGTGGGCATGGTATAGTGGGCATGGCGTAGTGGGCATGGCATAGTGGGCATGGCATAGTGGGCATGGCATAGTGGTCATGGCATAGTGGGCATGGCATAGTGGTCATGGCATAGTGGGCATGGCATAGTGGGCATGGCATAGTGGGCATGGCGTAGTGGGCATGGCATAGTGGGCATGGCATAGTGGTCATGGCATAGTGGGCATAGCATAGTGGGCATGGCATAGTGGGCATGGCATAGTGGGCATGGCATAGTGGTCATGGCATAGTGGGCATGGTATAGTGGGCATGGCGTAGTGGGCATGGCATAGTGGGCATGGCATAGTGGGCATGGCATAGTGGGCATGGCGTAGTGGGCATGGCATAGTGGGCATGGCATAGTGGGCATGGTATAGTGGGCATGGCGTAGTGGGCATGGCATAGTGGGCATGGCATAGTGGGCATGGCATAGTGGTCATGGCATAGTGGGCATGGCATAGTGGTCATGGCATAGTGGGCATGGCATAGTGGGCATGGCATAGTGGGCATGGCGTAGTGGGCATGGCATAGTGGGCATGGCATAGTGGTCATGGCATAGTGGGCATAGCATAGTGGGCATGGCATAGTGGGCATGGCGTAGTGGGCATGGCATAGTGGGCATGGCATAGTGGGCATGGCATAGTGGGCATGGCGTAGTGGGCATGGCATAGTGGGCATGGCATAGTGGGCATGGCGTAGTGGGCATGGCATAGTGGGCATGGCATAGTGGGCATGGCATAGTGGTCATGGCATAGTGGGCATGGCATAGTGGTCATGGCATAGTGGGCATGGCATAGTGGGCATGGCGTAGTGGGCATGGCATAGTGGGCATGGCATAGTGGGCATGGTATAGTGGGCATGGCGTAGTGGGCATGGCATAGTGGGCATGGCATAGTGGGCATGGCATAGTGGTCATGGCATAGTGGGCATGGCATAGTGGTCATGGCATAGTGGGCATGGCATAGTGGGCATGGCATAGTGGGCATGGCGTAGTGGGCATGGCATAGTGGGCATGGCATAGTGGGCATGGCATAGTGGGCATGGCGTAGTGGGCATGGCATAGTGGGCATGGCGTAGTGGGCATGGCATAGTGGGCATGGCATAGTGGGCATGGCGTAGTGGGCATGGCATAGTGGGCATGGCATAGTGGGCATGGCATAGTGGTCATGGCATAGTGGGCATGGCGTAGTGGGCATGGCATAGTGGGCATGGCATAGTGGGCATGGCATAGTGGTCATGGCATAGTGGGCATGGCATAGTGGGCATGGCATAGTGGGTAGAGCGGCCGTGCCAGAAACCTGAGGGTTGCAGGTTGGCTTCCCACCTATGGACATCCAAATGGCTGCCATTGTGTCCTTGGGCAGGACACTTCACCCTTTGCCCCCGCTGCCGCTCACACTGGTGAATGAATGATGAATGAATGACAGGTGGTGGTCGGGGGGGGAAGGGGAGGGGCCGTAGGTGCAAACTGGCAGCCACACTTGCGTCAGTCTACCCCAGGGCAGCTGTGGCTACAGATGTAGCTTACCACCACCATTGTGTGAATGAATGATGGCTTCCCACTTCTCTGTGAGCGCTTTGACTATCTAACAATAGAAAAGGGCGATATAAATCTAATCCATTATTATTATTATTATTATGTATGTATGTGTATGTATGTATATATATATACACAGTGGGGCAATAAAGTATTTAGTCAGCCAGCGATGGTGCAAGTTCTCCCACTTCAAATGATGACAGAGGTCTGTCATTGTCATCATAGGTACACTTCAACTGGGAGAGACAGAATGTGAAAAAAGAATCCAGGAATTCACATTGTAGGAATTTTAAAGAATTTATTTGTAAATGATGGTGGAAAATAAGTATTTGGTCAAGCATTCAAAGCTCTCACTGATGGAAGGAGGTTTTGGCTCCAAATCTCAGGATACATGGCCCCATTCATTCCTTCCTTAACACGGATCAATCGTCCTGTCCCCTTAGCAGAAAAACAGCCCCAAAGCATGATGTTTCCACCCCCATGCTTCACAGTAGGTATGGTGTTCTTGGGATGCAACTCAGTATTCTTCTTCCTCCAAACACCACCAGTTGAGTTTATACCAAAATGGATACATGGATGATACAGCAGAGGATTGGGAGAATGTCATGTGGTCAGATGAAACCAAAATACAACTTTTTGGTATAAACTCAACTGCTGGTGTTTGGAGGAAGAAGAATACTGAGTTGCAAATTCTTTAATTCTCTAAATTCTTTAAAATTCCTACAATGTGAATTCCTGGATTTTTTCTTCCCATTCTGTCTCTCACAGTTGAAGTGTACCTATGATGAAAATGACAGACCTCTGTCATCATTTGAAGTGGGAGAACTTGCACCATCGCTGGCTGACTAAATACTTTTTGGCCCCACTGTATATATATATATATACATATATATATATATATACATATATATATATATATATATATATATATATATATATATATATATGTATGTGTGGGAAAAATCAGAAGACTACTTCATCTCTACAGAACTGTTTCATGAGGGGTTCCCTCAATCATCGTGCGATATTGCACTCTACCATGGTATCAAGCACTATTGTCTGGATCATCCAATTAAAACTTATGTATGTATGTATGTATGTACATGAATATAATATACATGCATATAATGTACATACATACATGTATATACAATTATTGATTGACATTTGACATGCACTTCTTCACACAAGTCCGTGTCCTCATGATCCATGAGGCCCATGCAGGGTCTACCTTTAGAAAGGGACCCTCGTACTATTTAGAACTTAGTACTAAGTACATAGAGACGTATGTAATACTGGACAAAGAGACAAGATGGCGCTCACAGGCTGTGGATGAACACACGCGAGCACCTGGATCCTCGTGGACATGGACACAGCTGACCACTGGCCTGACCGTGGTCTAGCACCCCCCAGCAGAACTGTCCCTTGTGGCACTGCAGACACACACACACACACACACACACACACACACACACACACACACACACACACACACACACACACACACACACACACAAACACATTGCTAGCGGTTCACCATTACTCTGCACCAAAGCTAGCTAGTAGTTTACCCTTATGCTACATCAAAGCTAACTAGCAGTTCACCATTACTCTGCACCAAAGTTAGCTAATAGTTTACTATTACTCTTCACTAAAGCTAGCAAGTAGTTTAACATTACGCTGCATCAAAGCTAACTGAAGTTTACAATTACTCTGTGTCCAAGCTAACTAGCAGTTTACCATTATGCTGCATCATAGCTAACTAGCAGTTTACCATTATGCTGCATCATAGCTAACTAGCAGTTTACCATTATGCTGCGTCATAGCTAACTAGCAGTTTACCATTATGCTGCGTCATAGCTAACTAGCAGTTTACCATTATGCTGCATCATAGCTAACTAGCAGTTTACCATTATGCTGCATCCTAGCTAACTAGCAGTTTACCATTATGCTGCATCATAGCTAACTAGCAGTTTACCATTATGCTGCGTCATAGCTAACTAGCAGTTTACCATTATGCTGCATCATAGCTAACTAGCAGTTTACCATTATGCTGCGTCATAGCTAACTAGCAGTTCACCATTATGCTGCATCATAGCTAACTAGCAGTTTACCATTATGCTGCATCATAGCTAACTAGCAGTTTACCATTATGCTGCGTCATAGCTAACTAGCAGTTTACCATTATGCTGCATCATAGCTAACTAGCAGTTTACCATTATGCTGCATCATAGCTAACTAGCAGTTCACCATTATGCTGCATCATAGCTAACTAGCAGTTTACCATTATGCTGCATCATAGCTAACTAGCAGTTTACCATTATGCTGCATCATAGCTAACTAGCAGTTTACCATTATGCTGCATCATAGCTAACTAGCAGTTTACCATTATGCTGCATCATAGCTAACTAGCAGTTTACCATTATGCTGCGTCATAGCTAACTAGCAGTTTACCATTATGCTGCATCATAGCTAACTAGCAGTTTACCATGTAGCTGAGGCGACGTCTCCTTAGTCTCCGACAGAGTCCAGGTAGTCGAGCGAGGTTGCCATGGTGAGCGGTGGGGAGGGGGGGGTGGATGGGGCGTGGCACCACCTCAGTAGTCACCTGACATGAGAAGAACTTTCATTGACGTGTCTACCCAGCATGCACCTGGCCTACCTCCATCAGCAGGATGCAGTCCACTTCCTGCAAACACAGCAAGACCAGCACACACACACACCTCATCTGTCTATCACACACACACACACACACACACACACACACACACACACACACACACACAACACACACACACACACACACACACACACACACACACACACACACACACACACACACACACACACACACACACACACTTCATCTGTCAATCACACACATAATACTGGTCATATACTCACATAATACTGGTCATATACTCACATAATACTGGTCATATACTCACATAATACTGGTCATATACTCACATAATACTGGTCATATACTCACATAATACTGGTCATATACTCACATAATACTGGTCATATACTCACATAATACTGGTCATATACTCACATAATACTGGTCATATACTCACATAATACTGGTCATATACTCACATAATACTGGTCATATACTCACATAATACTGGTCATATACTCACATAATACTGGTCATATACTCACATAATACTGGTCATGTACTCACATAATACTGGTCATATACTCACATAATACTGGTCATGTGCTCACATAATACTGGTCATGTACTCACATAATACTGGTCATGTACTCACATAATACTGGTCATGTACTCACATAATACTGGTCATGTACTCACATAATACTGGTCATGTACTCACATAATACTGGTCATGTACTCACATAATACTGGTCATGTACTCACATAATACTGGTCATGTACTCACATAATACTGGTCATATACTCACATAATACTGGTCGTATACTCACATAATACTGGTCATGTACTCACATAATACTGGTCATGTACTCACATAATACTGGTCATGTACTCACATAATACTGGTCATGTACTCACATAATACTGGTCATATACTCACATAATACTGGTCATATACTCACATAATACTGGTCATATACTCACATAATACTGGTCATATACTCACATAATACTGGTCATATACTCACATAATACTGGTCATATACTCACATAATACTGGTTACATACTCACATAATACTGGTCATATACTCACATAATACTGGTTACATACTCACATAATACTGGTCACATACTCACATAATACTGGTCATATACTCACATAATACTGGTCATATACTCACATAATACTGGTCATATACTCACATAATACTGGTCATATACTCACATAATACTGGTCATATACTCACATAATACTGGTCATATACTCACATAATACTGGTCATATACTCACATAATACTGGTCATATACTCACATAATACTGGTCATATACTCACATAATACTGGTCATGTACTCACATAATACTGGTCATGTACTCACATAATACTGGTCATGTACTCACATAATACTGGTCATGTACTCACATAATACTGGTCATGTACTCACATAATACTGGTCATGTACTCACATAATACTGGTCATATACTCACATAATACTGGTCATGTACTCACATAATACTGGTCATGTACTCACATAATACTGGTCATATACTCACATAATACTGGTCATATACTCACATAATACTGGTCATATACTCACATAATACTGGTCATGTACTCACATAATACTGGTCATGTACTCACATAATACTGGTCATGTACTCACATAATACTGGTCATATACTCACATAATACTGGTCATATACTCACATAATACTGGTCATATACTCACATAATACTGGTCATATACTCACATAATACTGGTCATATACTCACATAATACTGGTCATATACTCACATAATACTGGTCATGTACTCACATAATACTGGTTACATACTCACATAATACTGGTCATATACTCACATAATACTGGTCATATACTCACATAATACTGGTCATATACTCACATAATACTGGTCACATACTCACATAATACTGGTCATATACTCACATAATACTGGTTACATACTCACATAATACTAGTCATATACTCACATAATACTGGTTACATACTCACATAATACTGGTCATATACTCACATAATACTGGTCATATACTCACATAATACTGGTCATATACTCACATAATACTGGTCATATACTCACATAATACTGGTCATATACTCACATAATACTGGTCATATACTCACATAATACTGGTCATATACTCACATAATACTGGTCATATACTCACATAATACTGGTCATATACTCACATAATACTGGTCATATACTCACATAATACTGGTCATGTACTCACATAATACTGGTCATGTACTCACATAATACTGGTCATATACTCACATAATACTGGTCATGTACTCACATAATACTGGTCATGTACTCACATAATACTGGTCATATACTCACATAATACTGGTCATATACTCACATAATACTGGTCATATACTCACATAATACTGGTCATGTACTCACATAATACTGGTCATGTACTCACATAATACTGGTCATGTACTCACATAATACTGGTCATATACTCACATAATACTGGTCATATACTCACATAATACTGGTCATATACTCACATAATACTGGTCATATACTCACATAATACTGGTCATATACTCACATAATACTGGTCATGTACTCACATAATACTGGTCATATACTCACATAATACTGGTCATATACTCACATAATACTGGTCATATACTCACATAATACTGGTCATATACTCACATAATACTGGTCATGTACTCACATAATACTGGTCATATACTCACATAATACTGGTCATATACTCACATAATACTGGTCATATACTCACATAATACTGGTCATGTACTCACATAATACTGGTCATGTACTCACATAATACTGGTCATGTACTCACATAATACTGGTCATGTACTCACATAATACTGGTCATGTACTCACATAATACTGGTCATATACTCACATAATACTGGTCATATACTCACATAATACTGGTCATATACTCACATAATACTGGTCATATACTCACATAATACTGGTCATATACTCACATAATACTGGTCATATACTCACATAATACTGGTCATGTACTCACATAATACTGGTTACATACTCACATAATACTGGTCATATACTCACATAATACTGGTCATATACTCACATAATACTGGTCATATACTCACATAATACTGGTCACATACTCACATAATACTGGTCATATACTCACATAATACTGGTTACATACTCACATAATACTAGTCATATACTCACATAATACTGGTTACATACTCACATAATACTGGTCATATACTCACATAATACTGGTCATATACTCACATAATACTGGTCATATACTCACATAATACTGGTCATATACTCACATAATACTGGTCATATACTCACATAATACTGGTCATATACTCACATAATACTGGTCATATACTCACATAATACTGGTCATATACTCACATAATACTGGTCATATACTCACATAATACTGGTCATATACTCACATAATACTGGTCATGTACTCACATAATACTGGTCATGTACTCACATAATACTGGTCATATACTCACATAATACTGGTCATGTACTCACATAATACTGGTCATGTACTCACATAATACTGGTCATATACTCACATAATACTGGTCATATACTCACATAATACTGGTCATATACTCACATAATACTGGTCATGTACTCACATAATACTGGTCATGTACTCACATAATACTGGTCATGTACTCACATAATACTGGTCATATACTCACATAATACTGGTCATATACTCACATAATACTGGTCATATACTCACATAATACTGGTCATATACTCACATAATACTGGTCATATACTCACATAATACTGGTCATGTACTCACATAATACTGGTCATATACTCACATAATACTGGTCATATACTCACATAATACTGGTCATATACTCACATAATACTGGTCATATACTCACATAATACTGGTCATGTACTCACATAATACTGGTCATATACTCACATAATACTGGTCATATACTCACATAATACTGGTCATATACTCACATAATACTGGTCATGTACTCACATAATACTGGTCATGTACTCACATAATACTGGTCATGTACTCACATAATACTGGTCATGTACTCACATAATACTGGTCATGTACTCACATAATACTGGTCATATACTCACATAATACTGGTCATATACTCACATAATACTGGTCATATACTCACATAATACTGGTCATGTACTCACATAATACTGGTCATGTACTCACATAATACTGGTCATGTACTCACATAATACTGGTCATATACTCACATAATACTGGTCATATACTCACATAATACTGGTCATATACTCACATAATACTGGTCATATACTCACATAATACTGGTCATATACTCACATAATACTGGTCATGTACTCACATAATACTGGTCATATACTCACATAATACTGGTCATATACTCACATAATACTGGTCATATACTCACATAATACTGGTCATATACTCACATAATACTGGTCATATACTCACATAATACTGGTTACATACTCACATAATACTGGTCATATACTCACATAATACTGGTTACATACTCACATAATACTGGTCACATACTCACATAATACTGGTCATATACTCACATAATACTGGTCATATACTCACATAATACTGGTCATATACTCACATAATACTGGTCATATACTCACATAATACTGGTCATATACTCACATAATACTGGTCATATACTCACATAATACTGGTCATATACTCACATAATACTGGTCATATACTCACATAATACTGGTCATATACTCACATAATACTGGTCATGTACTCACATAATACTGGTCATGTACTCACATAATACTGGTCATGTACTCACATAATACTGGTCATGTACTCACATAATACTGGTCATGTACTCACATAATACTGGTCATGTACTCACATAATACTGGTCATATACTCACATAATACTGGTCATGTACTCACATAATACTGGTCATGTACTCACATAATACTGGTCATATACTCACATAATACTGGTCATATACTCACATAATACTGGTCATATACTCACATAATACTGGTCATGTACTCACATAATACTGGTCATGTACTCACATAATACTGGTCATGTACTCACATAATACTGGTCATATACTCACATAATACTGGTCATATACTCACATAATACTGGTCATATACTCACATAATACTGGTCATATACTCACATAATACTGGTCATATACTCACATAATACTGGTCATATACTCACATAATACTGGTCATGTACTCACATAATACTGGTTACATACTCACATAATACTGGTCATATACTCACATAATACTGGTCATATACTCACATAATACTGGTCATATACTCACATAATACTGGTCACATACTCACATAATACTGGTCATATACTCACATAATACTGGTTACATACTCACATAATACTAGTCATATACTCACATAATACTGGTTACATACTCACATAATACTGGTCATATACTCACATAATACTGGTCATATACTCACATAATACTGGTCATATACTCACATAATACTGGTCATATACTCACATAATACTGGTCATATACTCACATAATACTGGTCATATACTCACATAATACTGGTCATATACTCACATAATACTGGTCATATACTCACATAATACTGGTCATATACTCACATAATACTGGTCATATACTCACATAATACTGGTCATATACTCACATAATACTGGTCATATACTCACATAATACTGGTCATATACTCACATAATACTGGTCATATACTCACATAATACTGGTCATATACTCACATAATACTGGTCATATACTCACATAATACTGGTCATATACTCACATAATACTGGTCATATACTCACATAATACTGGTCATATACTCACATAATACTGGTCATATACTCACATAATACTGGTCATATACTCACATAATACTGGTCATATACTCACATAATACTGGTCATATACTCACATAATACTGGTCATATACTCACATAATACTGGTCATATACTCACATAATACTGGTCATATACTCACATAATACTGGTCATATACTCACATAATACTGGTCATATACTCACATAATACTGGTCATATACTCACATAATACTGGTCATATACTCACATAATACTGGTCATATACTCACATAATACTGGTCATATACTCACATAATACTGGTCATATACTCACATAATACTGGTCATATACTCACATAATACTGGTCATATACTCACATAATACTGGTCATATACTCACATAATACTGGTCATATACTCACATAATACTGGTCATATACTCACATAATACTGGTCATATACTCACATAATACTGGTCATATACTCACATAATACTGGTCATATACTCACATAATACTGGTCATATACTCACATAATACTGGTCATATACTCACATAATACTGGTCATATACTCACATAATACTGGTCATATACTCACATAATACTGGTCATATACTCACATAATACTGGTCATATACTCACATAATACTGGTCATATACTCACATAATACTGGTCATATACTCACATAATACTGGTCATATACTCACATAATACTGGTCATATACTCACATAATACTGGTCATATACTCACATAATACTGGTCATATACTCACATAATACTGGTCATGTACTCACATAATACTGGTTACATACTCACATAATACTGGTCATATACTCACATAATACTGGTCATATACTCACATAATACTGGTCATATACTCACATAATACTGGTTACATACTCACATAATACTGGTCATATACTCACATAATACTGGTTACATACTCACATAATACTGGTCATATACTCACATAATACTGGTTACATGCTCACATAATACTGGTCATATACTCACATAATACTGGTCATATACTCACATAATACTGGTCATATACTCACATAATACTGGTCATATACTCACATGATACTGGTCATATACTCACATAATACTGGTCATATACTCACATAATACTGGTCATATACTCACATAATACTGGTCATATACTCACATAATACTGGTCATATACTCACATAATACTGGTCATATACTCACATAATACTGGTCATATACTCACATAATACTGGTCATATACTCACATAATACTGGTCATATACTCACATAATACTGGTCATATACTCACATAATACTGGTCATATACTCACATAATACTGGTCATATACTCACATAATACTGGTCATATACTCACATAATACTGGTCATATACTCACATAATACTGGTCATATACTCACATAATACTGGTCATATACTCACATAATACTGGTCATATACTCACATAATACTGGTCATATACTCACATAATACTGGTCATATACTCACATAATACTGGTCATATACTCACATAATACTGGTCATATACTCACATAATACTGGTCATATACTCACATAATACTGGTCATATACTCACATAATACTGGTCATATACTCACATAATACTGGTCATATACTCACATAATACTGGTCATATACTCACATAATACTGGTCATAATATACTCACATAATACTGGTCATATACTCACATAATACTGGTCATATACTCACATAATACTGGTCATATACTCACATAATACTGGTCATGTACTCACATAATACTGGTTACGTACTCACATAATACTGGTCATATACTCACATAATACTGGTCATATACTCACATAATACTGGTCATATACTCACATAATACTGGTTACATACTCACATAATACTGGTCATATACTCACATAATACTGGTTACATACTCACATAATACTGGTCATATACTCACATAATACTGGTTACATACTCACATAATACTGGTCATATACTCACATAATACTGGTCATATACTCACATAATACTGGTCATATACTCACATAATACTGGTCATATACTCACATGATACTGGTCATATACTCACATAATACTGGTCATATACTCACATAATACTGGTCATATACTCACATAATACTGGTCATATACTCACATAATACTGGTCATATACTCACATAATACTGGTCATATACTCACATAATACTGGTCATATACTCACATAATACTGGTCATATACTCACATAATACTGGTCATATACTCACATAATACTGGTCATATACTCACATAATACTGGTCATATACTCACATAATACTGGTCATATACTCACATAATACTGGTCATATACTCACATAATACTGGTCATATACTCACATAATACTGGTCATATACTCACATAATACTGGTCATATACTCACATAATACTGGTCATATACTCACATAATACTGGTCATATACTCACATAATACTGGTCATATACTCACATAATACTGGTCATATACTCACATAATACTGGTCATATACTCACATAATACTGGTCATATACTCACATAATACTGGTCATATACTCACATAATACTGGTCATATACTCACATAATACTGGTCATATACTCACATAATACTGGTCATATACTCACATAATACTGGTCATATACTCACATAATACTGGTCATATACTCACATAATACTGGTCATATACTCACATAATACTGGTCATATACTCACATAATACTGGTCGTATACTCACATAATACTGGTCATATACTCACATAATACTGGTCATATACTCACATAATACTGGTCGTATACTCACATAATACTGGTCATATACTCACATAATACTGGTCATATACTCACATAATACTGGTCGTATACTCACATAATACTGGTCATGTACTCACATAATACTGGTCATATACTCACATAATACTGGTCATATACTCACATAATACTGGTCATATACTCACATAATACTGGTCGTATACTCACATAATACTGGTCATATACTCACATAATACTGGTCATATACTCACATAATACTGGTCATATACTCACATAATACTGGTCATGTACTCACATAATACTGGTCATATACTCACATAATACTGGTCATATACTCACATAATACTGGTCATATACTCACATAATACTGGTCGTATACTCACATAATACTGGTCATATATACCGCTTGCCTTGTCCTGGTCTGTCAATCAAGAACACTAGTTTGGAGGCTGAGGAAAGAAGCACACACACACACACACACGCACGCACGCACGCACGCACGCACGCACACACACACACACCCACACACACACACACACACACACACACACACACACACACACACACTAATAGGATTTACAGATTTCCAGTCTTGCAGCTCCCAAAGACTAAATGTAGCAAAACCAATGTCAACTAATGCTAACTAATTCTAACTAGGCACAAAGTCCATGTTACACCATGCTAGCACCTGACTATGGAAACCCTGGTCATGGTCCAAGTCAGGTAGACTCTGGTAATAACATAAGTCAAGTAGACTCTGGTAATGACATAAGTCAAGTAGACTCTGGTAATGACATAAGTCAAGTAGACTCTGGTAATGACATAAGTCAAGTAGACTTTGATAATGACAGGAGTCAAGTAGACTCTGGTAATAACATAAGTCAAGTAGACTCTGGTAATGACAGGAGTCAAGTAGACTCTGGTAATGACATAAGTCAAGTAGACTCTGGTAATGACATAAGTCAAGTAGACTCTGGTAATAACATAAGTCAAGTAGACTCTGGTAATGACAGGAGTCAAGTAGACTCTGGTAATAACATAAGTCAAGTAGACTCTGGTAATGACATAAATCAAGTAGACTCTGGTAATGACAGGAGTCAAGTAGACTCTGGTAATGACAGGAGTCAAGTAGACTCTGGTAATGACAGGAGTCAAGTAGACTCTGGTAATGACAGGAGTCAAGTAGACTCTGGTAATGACAGGAGTCAAGTAGACTCTAGTAAGGGGGCGTAGTGGGTTGTGCTCCGGCGTCACAGTGACGAGTTCCACTGCCTGGCTGTCATTGGACCACAAGTCAAGGAGGGGTTTATGAGTGCTGATTGGCTCAAAGAGGTCTGGACTCTTCAGTACCGGACTCTGGGACGTGCGGCCTCATCACAGCTGCTGAGGGCGCCTGCAGAACCAAAGGCCGGAGGAGAACATTGACTTGACCCTGAGCTCAGCAGTACCTTAGAACCTCGGAGAGTGAAGTCTTGTTTGCTGTGGATTAGAACACAACGGTCTTGGACTCGGTGGGATTAAGTTGGATTAGCTGACACACTTGCAGATCACCATGGAGACGCCAGAATAGACCCTGGTCATGTGGACCTAGGCGAGTCCAACTGGAAGACATGTCTTCATAGAAGCGTGAGTTGCATCATGTCTTCCAAAGAACCATGGTTGACCTTTCAGCTGTCTCCTGGTCACTAGGAGACATGGACAGCCACTGGTGGGATCACGGCGACCCTGCTCCCATGTCCACGGTAAACCCCGCCTGGTCTGCCTGGTCCACCTTTGTGTTGTTGATGTCCCTGGCTCTGTCCTTTCAGCAACAGGTCTGGTCCACGGATGGAGAGCGCCTGATTGGTCGGATCGTGCTCAACAAGAGGATGAAGGACGGTTCCATTTCCACCGACACGGGAGCTTTGCTCGGACTGAAGGTGTGGTCCTCCTTCTCCTCTTCTGGGACCACGTTCCCTGACTTTCCCTGTGGTTCCAGGTGATTGGCGGGAAGATGACCGAGTCGGGTCGTCTCTGTGCTTTCATCACCAAGGTGAAACCAGGAAGTCTGGCAGATACCGTGGGACACCTGAGGGCAGGTAAGGAACTTTGCTAGGTTTTTGGCCTTAAATGGACTTTTTCTTCTGTGCTGAATGAAGGGGACCAGGTACTGGAGTGGAACGGTCATGTTCTGCAGGGAGCCACCTTTAACCAGGTCTACAACATCATCCTGGGCTCCAAATCAGAACCACAAGTGGAGCTCCTGGTGACTCGCCCAGTCAGGTGAGCTCATGTTGACTTCAGTTTTTCCATTGAATTTGCTCCAACACTCTGGCGTTTGTTTGCAGACCAGCAGACTCCCCCCAGTTCCATGTGATCTCCAGTGAGTTGACTTGATGCAAAGTGCTCCACTTGGCAGTGGGAAGTACTAAGACTCTGTTTCCAGGTTCCTTCGAAGGCCCTGTTAGTCCCAGCATTGTGGACAGACCAGTCTCAGTAAGTGGACCGGTCCGGGAGCCAATCAGCCGACAAACTAACTGGCTTCTTTCCTTTCCTTGCAGGCCGACAGCAAGCGGGTCCTGGTCCCCAGACTTCAGGTAGGTCCACAGCGTGAGACATCGGTCATGTTTGGTCAAGTCCTGTGCAGGTGGAGAAGTGACACACACCTTGGAGGTTAGCATAGCTCTTAGCATGGCTGTTAGCAGGGCTCTTAGCATAGCTCTTAGCATGGCTGTTAGCATAGCTCTTAGCATGGCTGTTAGCAGGGCTGTTAGCATAGCTCTTAGCACGGCTGTTAGCATAGCTCTTAGCATGGCTGTTAGCATGGCTGTTAGCATGGCTGTTAGCATAGCTCTTACCATGGCTGTTAGCAGGGCTGTTAGCATAGCTCTTAGCATGGCTGTTAGCATGGCTGTTAGCATAGCTCTTAGCATGGCTGTTAGCATGGCTGTTAGCATAGCTCTTAGCATGGCTCTCCATGGATGATACAAATAAAGTAGACTCTGGTAATGACAGGAAGAAAGTAGACTCTGGTAAGGATAAGAAGAAAGTAGACTCTGGTAATGACATAAGTAAAGTAGACTGGTAATGATGGGAATAAATTCGCCTCTGGTAATGATGGGAATAAAGTAGACTCTGGTAATGATAGGAAGAACGTAGGTTCTGGTAATGATAAGAATAAAGTAGACTCTGGTAATGACATAAGTAAAGTAGACCCTGGTAATGATGGGAATAAAGTAGACTCTGGTAATGACATAAGTAAAGTAGACTCTGGTAATGATGGGAATAAAGTAGACTCTGGTAATGATAGGAATAAAGTAGACTCTGGTAATGACATAAGTAAAGTAGACCCTGGTAATGATGGGAATAAAGTAGACTCTGGAAGAAAGTTGAGTCTTGTAATGATAAGAATAAAAGAGACTCTGGTAATGACATAAGTAGACTCTGGTAATTATATAAATAAAGTACACTCTGGTAATGATAAAAGTAAAGTAGACTCTGGCAATGATAGGAAGAAAGTAGAGTCTGGTGATAATAAAAAGAAAGTACACCCTGGTAATTATATAAGTAAAGTAGACTCTGGTAATGATGGGAATAAAGTACACCTTGGTAATGATGGGAAGAAAGTAGACCCTGGTAATTATATAAATAAAGTAGACCCTGGTAATGATAGGAAGAAAGTAGACCCTGGTAATTATATAAGTAAAGTAGACTCTGGTAATGATATAAGTAAAGTACACTGTGGTAATGATAGGAAGAAAGTAGACCCTGGTAATTTTATAAATAAAGTAGACCCTGGTAATGATAGGAAGAAAGTAGACCCTGGTAATTATATAAGTAAAGTAGACTCTGGTAATGATATAAGTAAAGTAGACTGTGGTAATGATAGGATGAAAGTAGACCCTGGTAATTATATGGATAAAGTAGACCCTGGTACTGATATAAGTAAAGTAAACTGGTACTGATATAAGTAAAGTAGACTGTGGTAATGATAGGAAGAAAGTAGACCCTGGTAATTATATAAGTAAAGTAGACTCTGGTACTGATATAAGTAAAGTAAACTGTGGTAATGATAGGAAGAAAGTAGACCCTGGTAATTATATAAGTAAAGTAGACTCTGGTACTGATATAAGTAAAGTAGACTGTGGTAATGATAGGAAGAAAGTAGACCCTGGTAATTATATAAGTAAAGTAGACTCTGGTACTGATATAAGTAAAGTAAACTGTGGTAATGATAGGAAGAAAGTAGACCCTGGTAATTATATAAATAAAGAAGACTCTGGTACTGATATAAGTAAAGTAGACTCTGGTAATGATAGGAAGAAAGTAGACCCTCGTAATTATATAAGTAAAGTAGACTCTGGTACTGATATAAGTAAAGTAGACCCTGGTACTGATATAAGTAAAGTAAACTAGTACTGATATAAGTAAAGTAGACTGTGGTAATGATAGGAAAAAAGTAGACCCTCGTAATTATATAAATAAAGTAGACTCTGGTACTGATATAAGTAAAGTAGACTGTGGTAATGATAGGAAGAAAGTAGACCCTGGTAATTATATAAATAAAGTAGACTTTGGTACTGATATAAGTAAAGTAGACTCTGGTAATGATAGGAAGAAAGTAAACCCTGGTAATTATATAAATAAAGTAGACTCTGGTACTGATATAAGTAAAGTAGACTCTGGTAATGATAGGAAGAAAGTAGACCCTCGTAATTATATAAGTAAAGTAGACTCTGGTACTGATATAAGTAAAGTAGACTGTGGTAATGATAGGAAGAAAGTAGACCCTGGTAATTACATAAGTAAAGTAGACTCTGGTAATGATAGGAAGAAAGTAGACCCTGGTAATGATATAAATAAAGTAGACTCTGGTACTGATATAAGTAAAGTAGACTGTGGTAATGATAGGAAGAAAGTAGACCCTGGTAATTATATAAATAAAGTAGACTCTGGTACTGATATAAGTAAAGTAGACTCTGGTAATGATAGGAAGAAAGTAGACCCTGGTAATTATATAAATAATGTAGACTCTGGTACTGATATAAGTAAAGTAGACTCTGGTAATGATAGGAAGAAAGTAGACCCTGGTAATTATATAAATAAAGTAGACCCTGGTACTGATATAAGTAAAGTAGACTCTGGTAATGATAGGAAGAAAGTAGACCCTGGTAATTATATAAGTAAAGTAGACTCTGGTAATGATAGGAAGAAAATAGACCCTGGTAATGATATAAATAAAGTAGACTCTGGTACTGATATAAGTAAAGTAGACTGTGGTAATGATAGGAAGAAAGTAGACCCTGGTAATTATATAAATAAAGTAGACTCTGGTACTGATATAAGTAAAGTAGACTGTGGTAATGATAGGATGAAAGTAGACCCTGGTAATTATATAAATAAACTAGACTCTGGTACTGATATAAGTAAAGTAGACTGTGGTAATGATAGGAAGAAAGTAGACCCTGGTAATTATATAAATAAAGTAGACTCTGGTACTGATATAAGTAAAGTAGACTCTGGTAATGATAGGAAGAAAGTAGACCCTGGTAATTATATAAATAATGTAGACTCTGGTACTGATATAAGTAAAGTAGACTCTGGTAATGATAGGAAGAAAGTAGACCCTGGTAATTATATAAATAAAGTAGACTCTGGTACTGATATAAGTAAAGTAGACTCTGGTAATGATAGGAAGAAAGTAGACCCTGGTAATTATATAAGTAAAGTAGACTCTGGTAATGATAGGAAGAAAGTAGACCCTGGTAATGATATAAATAAAGTAGACCCTGGTACTGATATAAGTAAAGTAGACTCTGGTAATGATAGGAAGAAAGTAGACCCTGGTAATTATATAAATAAAGTAGACTCTGGTACTGATATAAGTAAAGTAGACTCTGGTAATGATAGGAAGAAAGTAGACCCTGGTAATTATATAAATAAAGTAGACTCTGGTACTGATATAAGTAAAGTAGACTCTGGTAATGATAGGAAGAAAGTAGACCCTGGTAATTATATAAATAATGTAGACTCTGGTACTGATATAAGTAAAGTAGACTCTGGTAATGATAGGAAGAAAGTAGACCCTGGTAATTATATAAATAAAGTAGACTCTGGTACTGATATAAGTAAAGTAGACTCTGGTAATGATAGGAAGAAAGTAGACCCTGGTAATTATATAAATAAAGTAGACTCTGGTACTGATATAAGTAAAGTAGACTCTGGTAATGATAGGAAGAAAGTAGACCCTGGTAATTATATAAATAATGTAGACTCTGGTACTGATATAAGTAAAGTAGACTCTGGTAATGATAGGAAGAAAGTAGACCCTGGTAATTATATAAATAATGTAGACTCTGGTACTGATATAAGTAAAGTAGACTCTGGTAATGATAGGAAGAAAGTAGACCCTGGTAATTATATAAATAAAGTAGACTCTGGTACTGATATACGTAAAGTAGACTATGGTAATGATAGGAAGAAAGTAGACCCTGGTAATGATATAAATAAAGTAGACTCTGGTACTGATATAAGTAAAGTAGACTCTGGTAATGATAGGAAGAAAGTAGACCCTGGTAATGATATAAATAAAGTAGACTCTGGTACTGATATAAGTAAAGTAGACTCTGGTAATGATAGGAAGAAAGTAGACCCTGGTAATTATATAAAAAAAGTAGACTCTGGTACTGATATAAGTAAAGTAGACTCTGGTAATGATAGGAAGAAAGTAGACCCTGGTAATTATATAAGTAAAGTAGACTCTGGTAATGATAGGAAGAAAGTAGACCCTGGTAATGATATAAATAAAGTAGACTCTGGTACTGATATAAGTAAAGTAGACTCTGGTAATGATAGGAAGAAAGTAGACCCTGGTAATTATATAAATAAAGTAGACTCTGGTACTGATATAAGTAAAGTAGACTCTGGTAATGATAGGAAGAAAGTAGACCCTGGTAATTATATAAAAAAAGTAGACTCTGGTACTGATATAAGTAAAGTAGACTCTGGTAATGATAGGAAGAAAGTAGACCCTGGTAATTATATAAGTAAAGTAGACTCTGGTAATGATAGGAAGAAAGTAGACCCTGGTAATGATATAAATAAAGTAGACTCTGGTACTGATATAAGTAAAGTAGACTCTGGTAATGATAGGAAGAAAGTAGACCCTGGTAATTATATAAATAAAGTAGACTCTGGTACTGATATAAGTAAAGTAGACTCTGGTAATGATAGGAAGAAAGTAGACCCTGGTAATTATATAAAAAAAGTAGACTCTGGTACTGATATAAGTAAAGTAGACTCTGGTAATTATATAAATAAAGTAGACTCTGGTACTGATATAAGTAAAGTAGACTCTGGTAATGATAGGAAGAAAGTAGACCCTGGTAATGATATAAATAAAGTAGACTCTGGTACTGATATAAGTAAAGTAGACTCTGGTAATGATAGGAAGAAAGTAGACCCTGGTAATGATATAAATAAAGTAGACTCTGGTACTGATATAAGTAAAGTAGACTCTGGTAATGATAGGAAGAAAGTAGACCCTGGTAATGATATAAATAAAGTAGACTCTGGTACTGATATAAGTAAAGTAGACTATGGTAATGATAGGAAGAAAGTAGACCCTGGTAATGATATAAATAAAGTAGACTCTGGTACTGATATAAGTAAAGTAGACTCTGGTAATGATAGGAAGAAAGTAGACCCTGGTAATGATATAAATAAAGTAGACTCTGGTACTGATATAAGTAAAGTAGACTATGGTAATGATAGGAAGAAAGTAGACCCTGGTAATGATATAAATAAAGTAGACTCTGGTACTGATATAAGTAAAGTAGACTCTGGTAATGATAGGAAGAAAGTAGACCCTGGTAATGATATAAATAAAGTAGACTCTGGTACTGATATAAGTAAAGTAGACTCTGGTAATGATAGGAAGAAAGTAGACCCTGGTAATGATATAAATAAAGTAGACTCTGGTACTGATATAAGTAAAGTAGACTCTGGTAATGATAGGAAGAAAGTAGACCCTGGTAATGATATAAATAAAGTAGACTCTGGTACTGATATAAGTAAAGTAGACTATGGTAATGATAGGAAGAAAGTAGACCCTGGTAATGATATAAATAAAGTAGACTCTGGTACTGATATAAGTAAAGTAGACTCTGGTAATGATAGGAAGAAAGTAGACCCTGGTAATGATATAAATAAAGTAGACTCTGGTACTGATATAAGTAAAGTAGACTATGGTAATGATAGGAAGAAAGTAGACCCTGGTAATGATATAAATAAAGTAGACTCTGGTACTGATATAAGTAAAGTAGACCCTGGTAATGATAGGAAGATGTATATTCCTAAATGTCAAGTATGTCTACCTGTCCTCAGCAAGTCGGTCCCACAGAAGCTAGCATCGATCCAACGTCTACTTCCAAGGTTATCAAATGATTACATGGATAGTAGAAAAAGAGAAGATAGTCCAACGTGTAATCGAGGACCCCTGTGGTGCTGAACTGCGATAGAGGTGAAACTAAATACTGGTTCTACGTGGACTGGGATTCCAAACCAGGACCCTCATTGGGAGCCAGCAGTGCTATCTTGGGTTTTCTTCTGGTGATTGATAGATTTATGGAAGTAAGCCATGATGGAGGTGGAACAAAACAGCCAGTT
>NC_084614.1:1385000-1417500 GCF_033978795.1 Nerophis ophidion
CCAACAGACAGTGTACCAAAGTTACCAATAGACAGTGTACCAAAGTTACCAATAGACAGTGTACCAAAGTTACCAATAGACAGTGTACCAAAGTTACCAACAGACAGTGTACCAAAGTTACCAACAGACAGTGTACCAATGTTACCAATAGACAGTGTACCAAAGTTACCAATAGACAGTGTACCAAAGTTACCAATAGACAGTGTACCAAAGTTACCAATAGACAGTGTACCAAAGTTACCAACAGACAGTGTACCAAAGTTACCAATAGACAGTGTACCAAAGTTACCAACAGACAGTGTACCAATGTTACCAATAGACAGTGTACCAAAGTTACCAATAGACAGTGTACCAAAGTTACCAATAGACAGTGTACCAAAGTTACCAATAGACAGTGTACCAAAGTTACCAACAGACAGTGTACCAAAGTTACCAATAGACAGTGTACCAAAGTTACCAACAGACAGTGTACCAATGTTACCAATAGACAGTGTACCAAAGTTACCAATAGACAGTGTACCAAAGTTACCAATAGACAGTGTACCAAAGTTACCAATAGACAGTGTACCAAAGTTACCAATAGACAGTGTACCAAAGTTACCAACAGACAGTGTACCAAAGTTACCAATAGACAGTGTACCAAAGTTACCAACAGACAGTGTACCAATGTTACCAATAGACAGTGTACCAAAGTTACCAATAGACAGTGTACCAAAGTTACCAATAGACAGTGTACCAAAGTTACCAATAGACAGTGTACCAAAGTTACCAATAGACAGTGTACCAAAGTTACCAATAGACAGTGTACCAAAGTTACCAACAGACAGTGTACCAAAGTTACCAATAGACAGTGTACCAAAGTTACCAACAGACAGTGTACCAATGTTACCAATAGACAGTGTACCAAAGTTACCAATAGACAGTGTACCAAAGTTACCAATAGACAGTGTACCAAAGTTACCAATAGACAGTGTACCAAAGTTACCAACAGACAGTGTACCAAAGTTACCAATAGACAGTGTACCAAAGTTACCAACAGACAGTGTACCAAAGTTACCAATAGACAGTGTACCAAAGTTACCAATAGACAGTGTACCAAAGTTACCAATAGACAGTGTACCAAAGTTACCAATAGACAGTGTACCAAAGTTACCAATAGACAGTGTACCAAAGTTACCAACAGACAGTGTACCAAAGTTACCAATAGACAGTGTACCAAAGTTACCAACAGACAGTGTACCAATGTTACCAATAGACAGTGTACCAAAGTTACCAATAGACAGTGTACCAAAGTTACCAATAGACAGTGTACCAAAGTTACCAATAGACAGTGTACCAAAGTTACCAACAGACAGTGTACCAAAGTTACCAATAGACAGTGTACCAAAGTTACCAACAGACAGTGTACCAATGTTACCAATAGACAGTGTACCAAAGTTACCAATAGACAGTGTACCAAAGTTACCAATAGACAGTGTACCAAAGTTACCAATAGACAGTGTACCAAAGTTACCAATAGACAGTGTACCAAAGTTACCAATAGACAGTGTACCAAAGTTACCAACAGACAGTGTACCAAAGTTACCAACAGACAGTGTACCAAAGTTACCAATAGACAGTGTACCAAAGTTACCAACAGACAGTGTACCAATGTTACCAATAGACAGTGTACCAAAGTTACCAATAGACAGTGTACCAAAGTTACCAATAGACAGTGTACCAAAGTTACCAATAGACAGTGTACCAAAGTTACCAACAGACAGTGTACCAAAGTTACCAATAGACAGTGTACCAAAGTTACCAACAGACAGTGTACCAAAGTTACCAATAGACAGTGTACCAAAGTTACCAATAGACAGTGTACCAAAGTTACCAATAGACAGTGTACCAAAGTTACCAATAGACAGTGTACCAAAGTTACCAATAGACAGTGTACCAAAGTTACCAACAGACAGTGTACCAAAGTTACCAATAGACAGTGTACCAAAGTTACCAACAGACAGTGTACCAATGTTACCAATAGACAGTGTACCAAAGTTACCAATAGACAGTGTACCAAAGTTACCAATAGACAGTGTACCAAAGTTACCAATAGACAGTGTACCAAAGTTACCAACAGACAGTGTACCAAAGTTACCAATAGACAGTGTACCAAAGTTACCAACAGACAGTGTACCAATGTTACCAATAGACAGTGTACCAAAGTTACCAATAGACAGTGTACCAAAGTTACCAATAGACAGTGTACCAAAGTTACCAATAGACAGTGTACCAAAGTTACCAATAGACAGTGTACCAAAGTTACCAATAGACAGTGTACCAAAGTTACCAACAGACAGTGTACCAAAGTTACCAACAGACAGTGTACCAAAGTTACCAACAGACAGTGTACCAAAGACTATCAAAAGAGGAACCCTGCTTGGCACTCAGCATGGTTCTCACCTAGCAGAGCTCCTTTGTAAAACTTCTAGGAATACTTCCACAGCAAACATGAAATGGTAGAAGGTGTAGAAGTACTCCTAGTCCTAGTCCTAGTCCAAGGACCGTGTGGCTTGCAGGTCAAGCTGTGGCTGGATCACGTCGGCCATCAGCTGATGGTCACCGTCCTTGGAGCAAAAGAACTTCCTGCTCGAGCAGACCAGCGCTCCAGGAACCTTTACGTCCAGATCTACTTCTTACCTGACAGAAGGTAAGCTGCTCCCCCTGCTGGAGTCTACCTTGCTCCACTGCTGGAGTCTACCTAGCTCCACTGCTGGAGTCTACCTAGCTCCACTGCTGGAGTCTACCTAACTCCACTGCTGGAGTCTACCTAGCTCCACGGCTGGAGTCTACCTAGCTCCACGGCTGGAGTCTACCTAGCTCCACTGCTGGAGTCTACCTAGCTCCACTGCTGGAGTCTACCTAACTCCACTGCTGGAGTCTACCTAGCTCCACTGCTGGAGTCTACCTAACTCCACTGCTGGAGTCTACCTAGCTCCACTGCTGGAGTCTACCTAGCTCCACTGCTGGAGTCTACCTAACTCCACTGCTGGAGTCTACCTAGCTCCACTGCTGGAGTCTACCTAACTCCACTGCTGGAGTCTACCTAACTCCACTGCTGGAGTCTACCTAGCTCCACTGCTGGAGTCTACCTAACTCCACTGCTGGAGTCTACCTAGCTCCACTGCTGGAGTCTACCTAGCTCCACTGCTGGAGTCTACCTAGCTCCACTGCTGGAGTCTACCTAGCTCCACTGCTGGAGTCTACATAGCTCCACTGAAGGCGTCTACCTAGCTCCACTGCTGGAGTCTACCTAACTCCACTGCTGGAGTCTATGTAGCTCCACTGCTGGAGTCTACCTAGCTCCACTGCTGGAGTCTACCTAGCTCCACTGCTGGAGTCTACCTAGCTCCACTGCTGGAGTCTACCTAGCTCCACTGAAGGCGTCTACCTAGCTCCACTGCTGGAGTCTACCTAACTCCACAGCTGGAGTCTACCTAGCTCCACTGCTGGAGTCTACCTAGCTCCACTGAAGGAGTCTACCTAGCTCCACTGCTGGAGTCTACCTAGCTCCACTGCTGGAGTCTACCTAGCTCCACTGCTGGAGTCTCTGTAGCTCCACTGCTGGAGTCTCTGTAGCTCCACTGCTGGAGTCTACCTAGCTCCACTGCTGGAGTCTACCTAGCTCCACTGCTGGAGTCTACCTAGCTCCACTGCTGGAGTCTACCTAGCTCCACTGCTGGAGTCTATGTAGCTCCACTGCTGGAGTCTACCTAGCTCCACTGCTGGAGTCTACCTAGCTCCACTGCTGGAGTCTACCTAGCTCCACTGCTGGAGTCTACCTAGCTCCACTGCTGGAGTCTACCTAACTCCACTGCTGGAGTCTACCTAGCTCCACTGCTGGAGTCTACCTAGCTCCACTGCTGGAGTCTACCTAACTCCACTGCTGGAGTCTACCTAGCTCCACTGCTGGAGTCTACCTAACTCCACTGCTGGAGTCTACCTAGCTCCACTGCTGGAGTCTACCTAGCTCCACTGCTGGAGTCTACCTAACTCCACTGCTGGAGTCTACCTAGCTCCACGGCTGGAGTCTACCTAACTCCACTGCTGGAGTCTACCTAGCTCCACTGCTGGAGTCTACCTAGCTCCACTGCTGGAATCTACCTAGCTCCACTGCTGGAGTCTACCTAGCTCCACTGAAGGCGTCTACCTAGCTCCACTGCTGGAGTCTACCTAGCTCCACTGCTGGAGTCTACCTAGCTCCACTGCTGGAGTCTACCTAGCTCCACTGCTGGAGTCTACCTAACTCCACTGCTGGAGTCTACCTAGCTCCACTGCTGGAGTCTACCTAGCTCCACTGCTGGAGTCTACCTAACTCCACTGCTGGAGTCTACCTAGCTCCACTGCTGGAGTCTACCTAACTCCACTGCTGGAGTCTACCTAACTCCACTGCTGGAGTCTACCTAGCTCCACTGCTGGAGTCTACCTAACTCCACTGCTGGAGTCTACCTAGCTCCACTGCTGGAGTCTACCTAGCTCCACTGCTGGAATCTACCTAGCTCCACTGCTGGAGTCTACCTAGCTCCACTGAAGGCGTCTACCTAGCTCCACTGCTGGAGTCTACCTAACTCCACTGCTGGAGTCTACCTAGCTCCACTGCTGGAGTCTACCTAGCTCCACTAAAGGAGTCTACCTAGCTCCACTGCTGGAGTCTACCTAGCTCCACTGCTGGAGTCTACCTAGCTCCACTGCTGGAGTCTACCTAGCTCCACTGCTGGAGTCTCTGTAGCTCCACTGCTGGAGTCTACCTAGCTCCACTGCTGGAGTCTACTTAGCTCTACTGCTGGAGTCTACCTAGCTCCACTGCTGGAGTCTATGTAGCACCACTGCTGGAGTCTACCTAGCTCCACTGCTGGAGTCTACCTAGCTCCACTGAAGGAGTCTACCTAGCTCCACTGCTGGAGTCTACTTAGCTCTACTGCTGGAGTCTACCTAGCTCCACTGCTGGAGTCTATGTAGCTCCACTGCTGGAGTCTACTTAGCTCTACTGCTGGAGTCTATGTAGCTCCACTGCTGGAGTCTACCTAGCTCCACTGCTGGAGTCTACCTAGCTCCACTGCTGGAGTCTACCTAACTCCCCCTTCACACCAGTGACAAGAGCAGGCGCAGGACCAAGACTGTGAAGAAGCTGACAGAACCTCGCTGGAATCAGACTTTCGTGTACTCCACTGTCCACCCGCGCGAGATCCCGGACCGGATGTTGGAGTTGACTGTTTGGGATCAAGCTGGAGGCCGAGAGGAGGAGAGTCACTTTCTTGGAGAGGTGAGAACATGACATGGAACTCAAGACCCTGAGGGAACATTTGGATGCACCAACAACAACAACACTTACAACCTTTAGTGGACCAGCTGCTGGAATACTTCATCACATAGTGGGATATATACAGTATATATATATATATATATATATATATATATATATATATATATATATATATATATATATATATATATATATATATATATATATATATATATATATGTAGGTGTGGGAAAAAATCACAAGACTACTTCATCTCTACAGAACTGTTTCATGAGGGGTTCCCTCAATCATCAGGAGATTTTAATGGAAGCATTCACATACAATGGTTTATATAGGGCACAGAGTGGGTGGGTACAGGCAGGTGTAGGGGCGTGGTGATTGGCTCATGTGTTACCTAGGAGGTATTTCCGTCTGTGACGGCATGTTGAAATGATTTCACTGCGCTTGTTGAGGGATGACAGGTCTGGATGATATATAATAAACAGTTTCTCTTTTAAGCATAGGTTGCATCTTTTATTACCACTGTTGTAAGGTGTGCTGGATGCAAGAATTTGCCATGTTATTGAATATTCAACATTATTGTCTTTGAGGTTCCAAATGTGTTTGCTGAGTTCTGTAGAATTCTGCAAAGTCTGGTTTCTAAAGGAGGCCTTGTGATTATTCCATCTTGTTTTGAACGCTCCTTCGGTTAATCCTACGTACGTGTCGGATGTGTTAATGTCCTTGCGTATTACCTTTGCTTGGTAAACGACTGATGTCTGTAAGCACCTTCCGTTGAGAGGGCAATCAGGTTTCTTGTGACAATTACATTCCTTATTGGTTTCAGAGTGGTTTAGTCTGGGGGTGGGCAGTCCTTTTGCAATTGCTTTGTTGTGGTTTGAAATGATTTGTTGCATGTTATTCATACAGCTGTAGCTCAATTTAATGTTGTTCTTGTTGAATATTTTTGTTGAATATTTTTCTTATATATATATATATATATAAAATATAGTAGGTGTATACATATTGTTCAGTACCTGATCAGACTAGAGTCGGCCCTCCTACATGTAGTACTATAGTACATGTATAAATGTAGTAATACATCAAGTGTTGTCCAGGTCCTGATCAGACTGGAGTCGGCCCTCTTAGACGACCAACCACATTGGTACAAAGTTCAGAGGTCAAAGGTTACTTCTCTGCCAAGAAGACACTCGTCCTCGTCCTCCTGCCTGAACAGGAATGTACTGCATCATAGTACTACTACTACTACTCCTACTACTGCCAGGAGACTCTACTGTGAGTACTATTATACTATCCTAGTACTTGCCCCATACTGCTCATATGTACTGTGGGTACACATCCAGTAATTCTATCATAGTACTTGTCATATACTGGTTATATACTCACATAGTATTTGTCATATACTCACATAATACTGGTCATATACTCACATAATACTGGTCATATACTCACATAATACTGGGTGAAGATGAGTAAACAACACATATATATATATATATATATATATATATATATATATATATATATATATATATATATACATATACATATATATATATATATATATATATATATATATATATATATATATATATATATATATATATATATATATATATATATATATATATTGTAAGTCAACAATATATACATATATTGATGGTAAATCTGAATAAATGAAAAGTTGCTGTCAGGTTCTCAGCGCCTCAGCGACGCAGACGTTTGGGACTACGACTGTGAGGAAGGCTTGGACCTGGTAACAGGTGAGCTCACCTCGTCCTTGGATTCGCACGCTCAGAGTTTTCATTCTTCCTTTATCCTTCCCAGAGTCCCGACACAATGGGCGGAGCCACCACAGCTCCGCCCATTCTCTGAGGGAGCCCTTGAGTCACGGCTCGGCACCTGACCCGGTCCTGCCGAGGTCCCGGTCACCCAACCATTTAGCTCCTCACAGGTGGGCGTGTCTAGTAGTCCAGGTGAAAGTTCAACCAATGACTGGTCCATCCCCGACTTCTCCCCCGCTGCCAGTGCTCTTCAGCCGTTGTACCGCAAGGATGCTGTCCGGCTGCTGCGAGGCTCCAAGCTCAGTCCAAATCACTCTGACGTGGGCCACTACAGCAGCCTGGACAGGTTAGGAGCACAAGGGTTTTGTAGTACTAGTACTACTAGTAGTAGTAGTAGTAGTAGTAGTAGCAGTAGTAGTAGTAGTAGTAGTAGTAGTAGTACTAGTAGTAGTAGTAGTAGTAGTAGTAGTAGTAGTAGTAGTAGTTTTGTAGTACTAGTAGTAGTAGTACTAGTACTAGTAGTAGTAGCAGTAGTAGTAGTAGTAGTAGTAGTAGTACTAGTAGTAGTAGTAGTAGTAGTACTAGTAGTAGTAGTAGTAGTAGTAGTAGTAGTAGTAGTAGTACTAGTAGTAGTAGTAGTAGTAGTAGTAGTAGTAGTAGTAGTAGTAGTACTAGTAGTAGTAGTAGTAGTAGTAGTACTAGTAGTAGTAGTAGTAGTAGTAGTAGTAGTAGTAGTAGTAGTAGTACTAGTAGTAGTAGTAGTAGTAGTAGTAGTAGTAGTAGTAGTAGTTTTGTAGTACTAGTAGTAGTAGTACTAGTACTAGTAGTAGTAGCAGTAGTAGTAGTAGTAGTAGTAGTAGTACTAGTAGTAGTAGTAGTAGTAGTACTAGTAGTAGTAGTAGTAGTAGTAGTAGTAGTAGTAGTAGTACTAGTAGTAGTAGTAGTAGTAGTAGTAGTAGTAGTAGTAGTAGTAGTAGTAGTAGTACTAGTAGTAGTAGTAGTAGTAGTAGTACTAGTAGTAGTAGTAGTAGTAGTAGTAGTAGTAGTAGTAGTAGTAGTACTAGTAGTAGTAGTAGTAGTAGTAGTAGTAGTTTTGTAGTACTAGTAGTAGTAGTACTAGTACTAGTAGTAGTAGCAGTAGTAGTAGTAGTAGTAGTAGTAGTAGTACTAGTAGTAGTAGTAGTAGTAGTACTAGTAGTAGTAGTAGTAGTAGTAGTAGTAGTAGTAGTAGTACTAGTAGTAGTAGTAGTAGTAGTAGTAGTAGTAGTAGTAGTAGTAGTAGTAGTAGTACTAGTAGTAGTAGTAGTAGTAGTAGTACTAGTAGTAGTAGTAGTAGTAGTAGTAGTAGTAGTAGTAGTAGTAGTAGTAGTATTTGTTGTTGTTGTTGCTTCTCCTCCGCTGGATTGTCTGTGTGTCTCCAGGACGTTACTGAGGAGAAGGTCTGGGGCCAACTCTCTGGACTCTCATGCCAGGTCCTGAACAAATCTCAGTAGAGCAAGTATTTGTAGTCCTTGAAAGGAACACAAAGTCTTCATCTCTGTGTAGGAACTCTGGAGGTTTCTGCCACACTTCCTGGCCCAGCCAGATGGCAAATGGAACGCTTGAGGACTACAGGTGAGTCCAGCAATGGTTGAGTCTTGTCGTATCCGGGACCCTGACTTGTGTTCTTCAGCCAGGACTTCATCCCAGACTTCCCCTCTGAAGCGGAACCTTTTGATGAGGAGCTGCTGAGGTAGTCCTGTCACTGGTCTTCCTCACAATCCTAGCGCTACGTCTCCGCACACACAACTGGACCGAGATAGAGGTCTAGATCTAAGTCTGTGTCTTCATTCTGCTTTCCTGACAGGGTTTGTCCACATGATGGATCGGTCCACATGAGTCCAATTGGATCCCCCTTGTCCCGAGGACGCCAGTTACCTACTCTCCCGCCTAAAGGTGCTCCAGACACAAGTAAGATCAGCTAAACTACTAACTACAAACTAACGTTTGAATACCAACTAATAACTTCTAAGAACTGACTCATTACTGACTATTACCTACTATTGACTACTAACTACTGGTTAGTAATACCTACTATTGACTACTAACTACTGGTTAGTAACTACTATCTAACTACTACTAAAAACTGACTACTAACCATAATTACTATTCACTGACTACAGGCGAGTAACTACTGGCTGATAACTAATTACTACTAAGAACTTTCAACTCAATACTGACTACTAACTACTGACTACTCAATTCTGGCTACTAACGACAAATTATTGACTATTAACTGCTGACTACTATATACTGACTACAAAATATGAATTATTGACTACTAACTACTGACTCCTCAACACTGACCATTAACTACTAATTATTGTCTACAAACTACTGACTCCTCAACACTGACTATTAACTACTAATTATTGACTACTAACTACTGACTCCTCAATAATGATTACTAACTATGACTAGTATATGATAATGAATGACTACTAACTATGACTACTATATGCTGATGACTGACTACTAACTTCCGGCTAGTAACTACTAACTAATATAATTAACAACCGACTGCTAACTACTGATTATGAACTATAATGACTATATGCTGACTACAGGCTAGAAACTACTGGTTGCTGACTAATTACTACCAATGACTTACAACGAAATAATGACTACTAAGTAAAAATTATTGACAACTAACTACTGACTCTTCAATTCTGGCTACTAACTACTAATTATTGACAACTAATTACTCAATACTAATATATACTAACTACTGGCTAGTAACTACTAACTAATAACTACAAACTGTAATTATTACATACTGACTACAGGCTAGTAAGTACTGGCTGCTAAGTAATTATTACTAAGAACTTACAAGTCAATGCTGACTACTGAATACTTACTGACTGCTAACTACTAGTTATTGACTACTAACTAATGACTCTTTCATTGTGGCTACTACTACTGACTACTAACTGTGACTACTATATACTGACTATAAACTAATTACTACCAAGAACTGACTCCTCAATACTGATTACTAACAACTAATTATTGATGACTGACTCCTCAATAATGACTACTAACTAGGACTACTAACTTCTGGTTAGTACTTACTGGCTATTAACTATTGACTACTAACCAGTCTGATATCAAAATATTTCAAATGACATCAACCTGGTCATATTTAAAAACTAAAATAAAAATAAGTCAAATGATATCAGATGATATCAAACTTTTCAAAAGATAAACTGTTATTTATCATTTCATCCTGACAAGCCTGTTTGGCAAAGAATGTTGTCCACTTTCCTGGGTTTACTTGCTGGTGGGTCTCTACTGGAGGCTCAATTGCTATCCACTTCCATACTTCCGTACTTTGATACTTCGGTAACCCAACTAGTAGTAGTAGTCTGGCAACTGCCAAAATGAGGAGTAAAGATGGGAGTGTAGAGAGAGGAGGGACTGTACAGAGAGCAGGGACTGTGCAGAGAGCAGGAACTGTAGAGAGAGCAGGGACTGTAGAGAGACCAGGGACTGTACAGAGAGCAGGAACTGTAGAGAGAGCAGGGACTGTAGAGAGACATGGGGCTGTAGAGAGAGCAGGGACTGTAGAGAGACCAGGGACTGTACAGAGAGCAGGAACTGTAGAGAGACCAGGGACTGTAGAGAGACATGGGGCTGTAGAGAGAGCAGGGACTGTAGAGAGACCAGGGACTGTACAGAGAGCAGGAACTGTAGAGAGACCAGGGACTGTAGAGAGACATGGGGCTGTAGAGAGAGCAGGGACTGTAGAGAGAGCAGGGACTGTAGAGAGACCAGGGACTGTACAGAGAGCAGGAACTGTAGAGAGACCAGGGACTGTAGAGAGACATGGGGCTGTAGAGAGAGCAGGGACTGTAGAGAGAGCAGGGACTGTAGAGAGAGCAGGGACTGTAGAGGGACCAGGGACTGTACAGAGAGCAGGAACTGTAGAGAGACCAGGGACTGTAGAGAGACATGGGGCTGTAGAGAGAGCAGGGACTGTAGAGAGACATGGGGCTGTAGAGAGAGCAGGGACTGTACAAAGACTGTAGAGAGACCAGGGACTGTAGAGAGACATGGGGCTGTAGAGAGAGCAGGAACTGTAGAGAGACCAGGGACTGTAGAGAGACATGGGGCTGTAGAGAGAGCAGGGACTGTAGAGAGAGCAGGGACTGTAGAGAGACATCGGGCTGTAGAGAGAGCAGGGACTGTACAAAGACTGTAGAGAGAGCAGGGACTGTAGAGAGACATGGGGCTGTAGAGAGAGCAGGGGCTGTAGAGAGACATGGGGCTGTAGAGAGAGCAGGGACTGTAGAGAGAGCAGGGACTGTAGAGAGACATGGGGCTGTAGAGAGAGCAGGGACTGTACAAAGACTGTAGAGAGAGCAGGGACTGTAGAGAGACATGGGGCTGTAGAGAGAGCAGGGGCTGTAGAGAGACATGGGGCTGTAGAGAGAGCAGGGACTGTAGAGAGACATGGGGCTGCAGGCCATTGCCAACGCCAGCCCGAGAGCTTTGGAAATCATCAAAAAAGAAAGATGCCGCATTTTCCAAAATAACTGACTAAGGATGACAATTGAGGCCAACAAAGACACTGCACACTTCCTGGATGGAACACTCAACCTCAACAACACATAACCACCATTCTCTACCCACCATTCTCTACATACCACTCTCTACACACTATTCTCTACACACCATTCACTACACACCATTCTCTACCCCCCATTCTCTACACACTATTGTCTACCCACCATTCTCTACACACCATTCTCTACACACCACTCTCTACACACTATTCTCTACACACTATTGTCTACCACCATTCTCTACATACCACTCTCTACCCACTATTCTCTACACACCATTCACTACACACCATTCTCTACCCCCCATTCTCTACACACTATTGTCTACCCCACCATTCTCTACACACCACTCTCTACACACTATTCTCTACACACTATTGTCTACCCACCATTCTCTACATACCACTCTCTACCCACTATTCTCTACACACCATTACTACACACCATTCTCCACCCCCCATTCTCTACACACTATTGTCTACCCACCATTCTCTACACACCATTCTCTACACACCACTCTCTACACACTATTCTCTACACACTATTGTCTACCCACCATTCTCTACACACCACTCTCTACCCCCCATTCTCTACACGCTATTGTCTACACACCATTCACTACCCCCATTCTCTACCCACCATTTTCTACACACCACTCTCTACCCACCATTCACTACTCGCATTCACTACCTAACATCCTCTACCCACCATTCTCTACACACCATTCTCCACCCCCCATTCTTTACACACCATTCTCTACCCACCTTTTGCTACACACCACTCTCTACACACCATTCTCTACACACCACTCTCTACCCACCATTCTCTACACACGACTCTCTACACACCATTCTCTACACACCACTATCTACCCACCCCTCTCTACACACCATTCTCTACACACCACTCTCTACCCACCATTCTCTACACACCACTCTCTACACACCACTCTCTACACACCACTCTCTACCCACCATTCTCTACACACCACTCTCTACACACCACTCTCTACACACCATTCTCCACACACCACTCTCTACACACCATTCTCTACACACCATTATCTACCCACCACTCTGTACACACCATTCTCTACACACCACTCTCTACACACCATTCTCTACACACCACTATCTACCCACCACTCTCTACACACCATTCTCTACACACCACTCTCTACCCACCTTTCGCTACACACCACTCTCTACACACCATTCTCTACACACCTTTCGCTACACACCACTCTCTACACACCACTCTCTACACACCATTCTCTACACACCACTCTCGACCCACCATTCTCTACACACCACTTTCTACACACCATTCTCTACACACCACTCTCTACCCACCTTTCGCTACACACCACTCTCTACACACCACTATCTACCCACCACTCTCTACAAACCATTCTCTACACACCACTCTCTACACACCATTCTCTACACACCACTATCTACACATCACTCTCTACACATCACTATCTACACACCACTATCTACACACCAATCTCTACACACCATTCTCTACACACCACTCTCTACACACCATTCTCTACACACCACTCTCTACACACAACTATCTACACACCACTCTCTACACACCACTCTCTACACACCATTCTCTACACACCACTCTCTACAAACCACTCTCTACACACCACTCTCTACACACCACTCTCTACACACCATTCTCTACACACCATTCTCTACACACGACTATCTACACACCACTATCTACACACCACTATCTACTCACCACTCTCTACACACCACTATCTACACAACACTCTCTACACACCACTATCTACACACCACTATCTACACACCACTCGCTACACACCACTATCTACCCACCACTATCTACACACCACTATCTACCCACCACTATCTACACACCACTCTCTACACACCACTATCTACACACCACTGTCTACACACCACTCTCTACACACCACTATCTACACACCATTCTCTACACACCATTCTCTACACACCACTCTCTACTCACCATTCTCTACACACCACTCTCTACACACCATTCTCTACACACCACTCTCTACACACCACTCTCTACACACCACTCTCTACACACCATTCTCTACACACCACTCTCTACACACCATTCTCCACAAACCACTCTCTACACACCACTCTCTACACACCACTCTCTACACACCATTCTCTAGACACCACTCTCTACACACCACTCTCTACACACCACTCTCTACACACCACTATCTACACACCACTCTCTACACACCACTATCTACACACCACTCTCTACACAACACTATCTAGACAACACTCTCTACACACCACTATCTACACAACACTATCTACACACCACTCTCTACACACCACTCTCTACACCCCACTATCTACACACCACTATCTACCCACCACTATCTACACACCACTCTCTACACACCACTCTCTACACACCAATATCCACACACCATTCTCTACACACCATTCTCTACACACCATTCTCTACACACCATTCTCTACACACCACTCTCTACACACCACTCTCTACACACCATTCTCCACACACCACTTTCTACACACCACTATCTACACACCACTCTCTACACACCACTCTCTACACACCATTCTCTACACACCACTCTCTACACACCACTCTCTACACACAACTACCTACACACCACTCTCTACACACCACTCTCTACACACCATTCTCTACACACCACTCTCTACAAACCACTCTCTACACACCACTCTCTACACACCACTCTCTACACACCATTCTCTACACACCATTCTCTACACACCACTATCTACACACCACTATCTACACACCACTATCTACACAACACTCTCTACACACCACTATCTACACACCACTATCTACACACCACTCGCTACACACCACTCTCTACACACCACTATCTACACACCAGTATCTACCCACCACTATCTACACACCACTCTCTACACACCACTATCTACACACCACTCTCTACACACTACTCTCTACACACCACTATCTACACACCATTCTCTACACACCATTCTCTACACACCACTCTCTACACACCATTCTCTACACACCACTCTCTACACACCATTCTCTACACACCACTCTCTACACACCACTCTCTACACACCATTCTCTACACACCACTCTCTACACACCATTCTCCACACACCACTCTCTACACACCACTATCTACACACCACTCTCTACACACCACTCTCTACACACCACTCTCTACACACCACTATCTACACACCACTCTCTACACACCACTATCTACACACCACTCCCTACACACCACTATCTACACACCACTCTCTACACACCACTATCTACACACCACTATCTACCCACCACTATCTACACACCACTCTCTACACACCACTATCTACACACCATTCTCTACACACCACTCTCTACACACCACTCTCTACACACCATTCTCTACACACCACTCTCTACACACCACTCTCTACACACCACTCTCTACACACCATTGTCTACACACCACTATCTACACACCACTCTCTACACACCACTATCTACACACCACTCCCTACACACCACTATCTACACACCACTCTCTACACACCACTATCTACACACCATTATCTACACACTACTCTCTACACACCACTATCTACACACCATTCTCTACACACCATTCTCTACACACCACTCTCTACACACCATTCTCTCCCCACCACTCTCTACACACCATTCTCTACACACCACTCTCTACACACCACTCTCTACACACCATTCTCTACACCCCACTCTCTACACACCATTCTCCACACACCACTCTCTACACACCACTATCTACACACCACTCTCTACACACCACTCTCTACACACCACTCTCAACACACCATTCTCTACACACCACTCTCTACACACCATTCTCTACACACCACTCTCTACACACCACTCTCTACACACCATTCTCTACACACCACTATCTACACACCACTCTCTACACACCACTATCTACACACCACTCTCTACACACCACTATCTACACAACACTCTACACACCACTATCTACACACCACTATCTACACACCACTCTCTACACACCATTATCTACACACCACTATCTACCCACCACTATCTACACACCACTATCCACACCACTCTCTACACACCACTCTCTACACACCATTCTCTACACACCACTATCTACACACCACTATCTACCCACCACTCTCTACACACCACTCTCTACACACCACTCTCTACACACCACTATCTACACACCACTATCTACACACCATTCTCTACACACCACTCTCTACACACCACTCTCTACACACCATTCTCTACACACCATTCTCTACACACCATTCTCTACACACATTCTCTACACACCACTCTCTACACACCACTCTCTACACACCATTCTCTACACACCACTCTCTACACACCATTCTCTACACACCATTCTCCACACACCATTCTCCACACACCACTCTCTACACACCACTCTCTACACACCACTCTCTACACACCATTCTCTACACACCACTCTCTACACACCACTCTCTACACACCACTCTCTACACACCATTCTCTACACACCACTATCTACACACCACTCTCTACACACCACTATCTACACACCACTCTCTACACACCACTATCTACACAACACTCTCTACACACCACTATCTACACACCACTATCTACACACCACTCTCTACACACCACTCTCTACACACCACTATCTAGACATCACTATCTACCCACCACTATCTACACACCACTCTCTACACTCCACTCTCTAAACACCACTATCTACACACCACTCTCTACACACCACTATCTACACACCACTATCTACACACCATTCTCTACACACCACTCTCTACACACCACTCTCTACACACCATTCTCTACACACCACTCTCTACACACCACTCTCTACACACCATTCTCTACACACCACTCTCTACACACCACTCGCTACACACCACTCTCTACACACTATTCTCTACACACCACTATCTACACACCACTCTCTACACACCACTATCTACACACCACTCTCTACACACCACTATCTACACAACACTCTCTACACACCACTATCTACACACCACTATCTACACACCACTCTCTACACACCACTCTCTACACACCACTATCTACACACCACTATCTACCCACCACTATCTACACACCACTCTCCACACTCCACTCTCTACACACCACTATATACACACCACTATCTACACACCACTATCTGCACACCATTCTCTACACACCACTCTCTACACACCACTCTCTACACACCACTCTCTACACACCATTCTCTACACACCACTCTCTACACACCATTCTCTACACACCATTCTCTACACACCACTCTCTACACACCACTCTCTACACACCATTCTCTACACACCATTCTCCACACACCACTCTCCACACACCACTCTCTACACACCACTCTCTACACACCATTCTCTACACACCATTCTCTACACACCACTCTCTACACACCATTCTCTACTCACCATTCTCTACACACCACTCTCTACACACCACTCTCTACACACCACTCTCTACACACCACTCTCTACACACCACTCTCTACACACCATTCTCTACACACCACTATCTACACACCACTCTCTACACACCACTCTCTACACACCATTCTCTACACACCACTATCTACACACCACTCTCTACACACCACTCTCTACACACCATTCTCTACACACCACTCTCTACACACCACTCTCTACACAACACTCTCTACACACCATTCTCTACACACCACTCTCTACACACCACTCTCTACACACCATTCTCTACACACCACTCTCTACACACCACTCTCTACACACCACTATCTACACACCACTCTCTACACACCATTCTCTACACACCACTCTCTACACACCACTCTCTACACAACACTCTTTACACACCATTCTCTACACACCACTCTCTACACACCACTCTCTACACACCACTCTCTACACACTATTCTCTACACACCACTCTCTACACACCACTCTCTACACACCATTCTCTACACACCACTCTCTACACACCACTCTCTACACACCATTCTCTACACACCACTCTCTACACACCATTCTCTACACACCACTCTCTACACACCACTCTCTACACACCATTCTCTACACACCACTCTCTACACACCATTCTCTACTCACCATTCTCTACACACCACTCTCTACACACCACTCTCTACACACCACTCTCTACACACCATTCTCTACACACCACTCTCTACACACCACTCTCTACACACCACTCTCTACACACTATTCTCTACACACCACTCTCTACACACCACTCTCTACACACCACTCTCTACACACCATTCTCTACACACCACTCTCTACACACCATTCTCTACACACCACTCTCTACACACCACTCTCTACACACCATTCTCTACACACCACTCTCTACACACCATTCTCTACTCACCATTCTCTACACACCACTCTCTACACACCACTCTCTACACACCACTCTCTACACACCATTCTCTACACACCACTCTCTACACACCACTCTCTACACACCACTCTCTACACACTATTCTCTACACACCACTCTCTACACAGTGTTTTGTTTGGGTGCTGAAATGCTGACAATAATGTGGCAGACAAACAAACATTTAATATTTAAATAACTGGAGTCAACATCAACTTCACATCCAGCCCTCAATTCTAAATGTTAGATAAATAAATAATAAATGGGTTGTACTTGTATAGTGCTTTTCTACCTTCAAGGTACTCAAAGCGCTTTGACACTACTTCCACATTCACACACACATTCACACACTGATGGAGGGAGCTGCCATGCAAGGCGCCAACCAGCACCCATCAGGAGCAAGGGTGAAGTGTCTTGCTCAGGACACAACGGACGTGACGAGGTTGGTACTAGGTGGGAATTGAACCAGGGACGCTCGGGTTGCGCACGGCCACTCTGCCACTGCGCCACGCCGTCCCGTTGTAGGTTTTTTTAATGTTTTTTTTGTTTGTTTGTTTGTTTGTTTTCCGCCCTTTTTTGTCCAACAAAACTCTTCTTTTAATTGCAAACACACAAATTATACAAAATCATCCACCAAAAATATTTTCCAAAGTGTAGAATTAGATGTGACGTAATGACAGTCTTGGACAAGTCAGTCTTTCACCAAAACATGGATTTTGATTCAATATTATTTTAGTGTTCTGCTGAAACCTGCAAAAAGTTGTGCAAAAACACCAAACTAAAGAAGAGAACTTGTTGTCTGCTTGATTGTTTACTCTGGACTATTCTTCTTAGACAAGGTGCTCCAAAAGTGAAGAGAAGAAAGAGACACAAACAAACAAACAAACAAACAAACAAACAAACACAATAATTGCCTCTCTACATATTTGTCTACAATGACATATAAAAGTGAAAAGAAGAAAGAGACACAAACAAACAAACAAACAAACAAACACAATAATTGCCTCTCTACATATTTGTCTACAATGACATATAAAAGTGAAAAGAAGAAAGAGACACAAACAAACAAACAAACAAACAAACAAACAAACACAATAATTGCCTCTCTACATATTTGTCTACAATGACATATAAAATGTAACTGTAATGTCCCCAAATGTCCAGCAGAGGGAGACTCCCGTCTGCCTGAATGACTTCAACGATTATATAAATGATAAATGGGTTGTACTTGTATAGCGCTTTTCTACAGCACTATTACACTTTTTAACGTGTCTGACATGTTGTTAACTTATTAAAGACAACTTACGGCATTGCTTCTTTGCCGCTTTGTGTAGGATAACAACATAAATGACCAGAGAAGTTTTGTGCAGGATAACAACATAAATGACCAGAGAAGTTTTGTGTAGGATAACAACATAAATGACCAGAGAAGTTTTGTGTAGGATAACAACATAAATGACCAGAGAAGTTTTGTGTAGGATAACAACATAAATGACCAGAGAAGTTTTGTGTAGGATAACAACATAAATGACCAGAGAAGTTTTGTGTAGGATAACAACATAAATGACCAGAGAAGTTTTGTGTAGGATAACAACATAAATGACCAGAGAAGTTTTGTGTAGGATAACAACATAAATGACCAGAGAAGTTTTGTGTAGGATAACAACATAAATGACCAGAGAAGTTTTGTGTAGGATAACAACATAAATGACCAGAGAAGTTTTGTTTCGGATAACAACATAAATGACCAGAGAAGTTTTGTGTAGGACAACAACATAAATGACCAGAGAAGTTTTGTGTAGGATAACAACATAAATGACCAGAGAAGTTTTGTGTAGGATAACAACATAAATGACCAGAGAAGTTTTGTGTAGGATAACAACATAAATGACCAGAGAAGTTTTGTGTAGGATAACAACATAAATGACCAGAGAAGTTTTGTGTAGGATAACAACATAAATGACCAGAGAAGTTTTGTGTAGGATAACAACATAAATGACCAGAGAAGTTTTGTGTAGGATAACAACATAAATGACCAGAGAAGTTTTGTGTAGGATAACAACATAAATGACCAGAGAAGTTTTGTGTAGGATAACAACATAAATGACCAGAGAAGTTTTGTGTAGGATAACAACATAAATGACCAGAGAAGTTTTGTGTAGGATAACAACATAAATGACCAGAGAAGTTTTGTGTAGGATAACAACATAAATGACCAGAGAAGTTTTGTGTAGGATAACAACATAAATGACCAGAGAAGTTTTGTGTAGGATAACAACATAAATGACCAGAGAAGTTTTGTGTAGGATAACAACATAAATGACCGGAGAAGTTTTGTGTCGGATAACAACATAAATGACCAGAGAAGTTTTGTGTAGGACAACAACATAAATGACCAGAGAAGTTTTGTGTAGGATAACAACATAAATGACCAGAGAGGTTTTGTGGAGGATAACAACATAAATGACCAGAGAAGTTTTGTGTAGGATAACAACATAAATGACCAGAGAAGTTTTGTGTAGGATAACAACATAAATGACCAGAGAAGTTTTGTGTAGGATAACAACATAAATGACCGAAGAAGTTTTGTGTCGGATAACAACATAAATGACCAGAGAAGTTTTGTGTAGGACAACAACATAAATGACCAGAGAAGTTTTGTGTAGGATAAGAACATAAATGACCAGAGAAGTTTTGTGTAGGATAACAACATAAATGACCAGAGAAGTTTTGTGTAGGACAACAACATAAATGACCAGAGAAGTTTTGTGTAGGATAACAACATAAATGACCAGAGAAGTTTTGTGTAGGATAACAACATAAATGACCAGAGAAGTTTTGTGTAGGATAACAACATAAATGACCAGAGAAGTTTTGTGTAGGATAACAACATAAATGACCAGAGAAGTTTTGTGTAGGATAACAACATAAATGACCAGAGAAGTTTTGTGTAGGACAACAACATAAATGACCAGAGAAGTTTTGTGTAGGATAACAACATAAATGACCAGAGAAGTTTTGTGTAGGATAACAACATAAATGACCGGAGAAGTTTTGTGTAGGATAACAACATAAATGACCGGAGAAGTTTTGTGTCGGATAACAACATAAATGACCAGAGAAGTTTTGTGTAGGACAACAACATAAATGACCAGAGAAGTTTTGTGTAGGATAACAACATAAATGACCAGAGAAGTTTTGTGTAGGATAACAACATAAATGACCAGAGAAGTTTTGTGTAGGATAACAACATAAATGACCGGAGAAGTTTTGTGTAGGATAACAACATAAATGACCAGGGAAGTTTTGTGTAGGATAACAACATAAATGACCAGAGAAGTTTTGTGTCGGATAACAACATAAATGACCAGAGAGGTTTTGTGTCGGATAACAACATAAATGACCAGAGAGGTTTTGTGTAGGATAACAACATAAATGACCAGAGAAGTTTTGTGTAGGATAACAACATAAATGACCAGAGAAGTTTTGTGTAGGACAACAACATAAATGACCAGAGAAGTTTTGTGTAGGATAACAACATAAATGACCAGAGAAGTTTTGTGTAGGATAACAACATAAATGACCAGAGAAGTTTTGTGTAGGATAACAACATAAATGACCAGAGAAGTTTTGTGTAGGATAACAACATAAATGACCAGAGAAGTTTTGTGTAGGATAACAACATAAATGACCGAAGAAGTTTTGTGTCGGATAACAACATAAATGACCAGAGAAGTTTTGTGTAGGACAACAACATAAATGACCAGAGAAGTTTTGTGTAGGATAACAACATAAATGACCGGAGAAGTTTTGTGTAGGATAACAACATAAATGACCGGAGAAGTTTTGTGTCGGATAACAACATAAATGACCAGGGAAGTTTTGTGTAGGATAACAACATAAATGACCAGAGAAGTTTTGTGTCGGATAACAACATAAATGACCAGAGAGGTTTTGTGTCGGATAACAACATAAATGACCAGAGAGGTTTTGTGTAGGATAACAACATAAATGACCAGAGAAGTTTTGTGTAGGACAACAACATAAATGACCAGATAAGTTTTGTGTAGGATAACAACATAAATGACCAGAGAAGTTTTGTGTAGGATAACAACATAAATGACCAGAGAAGTTTTGTGTAGGATAACAACATAAATGACCAGAGAGGTTTTGTGCAGGATAACAACATAAATGACCAGAGAAGTTTTGTGTAGGACAACAACATAAATGACCAGATAAGTTTTGTGTAGGATAACAACATAAATGACCAGAGAAGTTTTGTGTAGGATAACAACATAAATGACCAGAGAAGTTTTGTGTAGGATAACAACATAAATGACCGGAGAAGTTTTGTGTCGGATAACAACATAAATGACCAGAGAAGTTTTGTGTAGGACAACAACATAAATGACCAGAGAAGTTTTGTGTAGGACAACAACATAAATGACCAGAGAAGTTTTGTGTAGGATAACAACATAAATGACCAGAGAAGTTTTGTGTAGGATAACAACATAAATGACCAGGGAAGTTTTGTGTCGGATAACAACATAAATGACCAGAGAAGTTTTGTGTCGGATAACAACATAAATGACCAGAGAAGTTTTGTGTAGGATAACAACATAAATGACCAGAGAAGTTTTGTGTAGGATAACAACATAAATGACCAGAGAAGTTTTGTGTAGGATAACAACATAAATGACCAGAGAAGTTTTATGTAGGATAACAACATAAATGACCAGAGACGTTTTGTGTAGGATAACAACATAAATGACCAGAGAAGTTTTGTGTAGGATAACAACATAAATGACCAGAGAAGTTTTGTGTAGGATAACAACATAAATGACCAGATAAGTTTTGTGTAGGATAACAACATAAATGACCGGAGAAGTTTTGTGTCGGATAACAACATAAATGACCAGAGAAGTTTTGTGTAGGACAACAACATAAATGACCAGAGAAGTTTTGTGTAGGATAACAACATAAATGACCAGAGAAGTTTTGTGTAGGACAACAACATAAATGACCAGAAAAGTTTTGTGTAGGATAACAACATAAATGACCAGAGAAGTTTTGTGTAGGATAACAACATAAATGACCAGAGAAGTTTTGTGTAGGACAACAACATAAATGACCAGAGAAGTTTTGTGTAGGATAACAACATAAATGACCAGAGAAGTTTTGTGTAGGATAACAACATAAATGACCAGAGAAGTTTTGTGTAGGATAACAACATAAATGACCAGAGAAGTTTTGTGTAGGATAACAACATAAATGACCAGAGAAGTTTTGTGTAGGATAACAACATAAATGACCAGAGAAGTTTTGTGTAGGACAACAACATAAATGACCAGAGAAGTTTTGTGTAGGATAACAACATAAATGACCAGAGAAGTTTTGTGTAGGATAACAACATAAATGACCAGAGAAGTTTTGTGTAGGATAACAACATAAATGACCGGAGAAGTTTTGTGTAGGATAACAACATAAATGACCGGAGAAGTTTTGTGTCGGATAACAACATAAATGACCAGGGAAGTTTTGTGTAGGATAACAACATAAATGACCAGAGAAGTTTTGTGTCGGATAACAACATAAATGACCAGAGAGGTTTTGTGTCGGATAACAACATAAATGACCAGAGAGGTTTTGTGTAGGATAACAACATAAATGACCAGAGAAGTTTTGTGTAGGATAACAACATAAATGACCGGAGAAGTTTTGTGTAGGATAACAACATAAATGACCGGAGAAGTTTTGTGTCGGATAACAACATAAATGACCAGAGAAGTTTTGTGTAGGACAACAACATAAATGACCAGAGAAGTTTTGTGTAGGACAACAACATAAATGACCAGAGAAGTTTTGTGTAGGATAACAACATAAATGACCAGAGAAGTTTTGTGTCGGATAACAACATAAATGACCAGAGAAGTTTTGTGTCGGATAACAACATAAATGACCAGAGAAGTTTTGTGTAGGATAACAACATAAATGACCAGAGAAGTTTTGTGTAGGATAACAACATAAATGACCAGAGAAGTTTTGTGTAGGATAACAACATAAATGACCAGAGAAGTTTTATGTAGGATAACAACATAAATGACCAGTGACGTTTTGTGTAGGATAACAACATAAATGACCAGAGAAGTTTTGTGTAGGATAACAACATAAATGACCAGAGAAGTTTTGTGTAGGATAACAACATAAATGACCAGAGAAGTTTTTTGTAGGATAACAACATAAATGACCAGATAAGTTTTGTGTAGGATAACAACATAAATGACCGGAGAAGTTTTGTGTCGGATAACAACATAAATGACCAGAGAAGTTTTGTGTAGGACAACAACATAAATGACCAGAGAAGTTTTGTGTAGGATAACAACATAAATGACCAGAGAAGTTTTGTGTAGGATAACAACATAAATGACCAGAGAAGTTTTGTGTAGGATAACAACATAAATGACCAGAGAAGTTTTGTGTAGGATAACAACATAAATGACCAGAGAAGTTTTGTGTAGGATAACAACATAAATGACCAGAGAAGTTTTGTGTAGGATAACAACATAAATGACCGGAGAAGTTTTGTGTCGGATAACAACATAAATGACCAGAGAAGTTTTGTGTAGGACAACAACATAAATGACCAGAGAAGTTTTGTGTAGGATAACAACATAAATGACCAGAGAAGTTTTGTGTAGGATAACAACATAAATGACCAGAGAAGTTTTGTGTAGGACAACAACATAAATGACCAGAGAAGTTTTGTGTAGGATAACAACATAAATGACCAGAGAAGTTTTGTGTAGGATAACAACATAAATGACCAGAGAAGTTTTGTGTAGGATAACAACATAAATGACCAGAGAAGTTTTGTGTAGGACAACAACATAAATGACCAGAGAAGTTTTGTGTAGGATAACCACATAAATGACCAGAGAAGTTTTGTGTAGGATAACAACATAAATGACCAGAGAAGTTTTGTGTAGGATAACAACATAAATGACCAGAGAAGTTTTGTGAAGGATAACAACATAAATGACCAGAGAAGTTTTGTGTAGGATAACAACATAAATGACCAGAGAAGTTTTGTGTAGGATAACAACATAAATGACCAGAGAAGTTTTGTGTAGGATAACAACATAAATGACCAGAGAAGTTTTGTTTCGGATAACAACATAAATGACCAGAGAAGTTTTGTGTAGGACAACAACATAAATGACCAGGGAAGTTTTGTGTAGGACAACAACATAAATGACCAGAGAAGTTTTGTGTAGGATAACAACATAAATGACCAGAGAAGTTTTGTGTAGGATAACAACATAAATGACCAGAGAAGTTTTGTGTCGGATAACAACATAAATGACCAGAGAAGTTTTGTGTCGGATAACAACATAAATGACCAGAGAAGTTTTGTGTAGGATAACAACATAAATGACCAGAGAAGTTTTGTGTAGGATAACAACATAAATGACCAGAGAAGTTTTGTGTAGGATAACAACATAAATGACCAGAGAAGTTTTATGTAGGATAACAACATAAATGACCAGAGACGTTTTGTGTAGGATAACAACATAAATGACCAGAGAAGTTTTGTGTAGGATAACAACATAAATGACCAGAGAAGTTTTGTGTAGGATAACAACATAAATGACCAGAGAAGTTTTGTGTAGGATAACAACATAAATGACCAGATAAGTTTTGTGTAGGATAACAACATAAATGACTGGAGAAGTTTTGTGTCGGATAACAACATAAATGACCAGAGAAGTTTTGTGTAGGACAACAACATAAATGACCAGAGAAGTTTTGTGTAGGATAACAACATAAATGACCAGAGAAGTTTTGTGTAGGATAACAACATAAATGACCAGAGAAGTTTTGTGTAGGATAACAACATAAATGACCAGAGAAGTTTTGTGTAGGATAACAACATAAATGACCAGAGAAGTTTTATGTAGGATAACAACATAAATGACCAGAGACGTTTTGTGTAGGATAACAACATAAATGACCAGAGAAGTTTTGTGTAGGATAACAACATAAATGACCAAAGAAGTTTTGTGTAGGATAACAACATAAATGACCAGAGAAGTTTTGTGTAGGATAACAACATAAATGACCAGATAAGTTTTGTGTAGGATAACAACATAAATGACCGGAGAAGTTTTGTGTCGGATAACAACATAAATGACCAGAGAAGTTTTGTGTAGGACAACAACATAAATGACCAGAGAAGTTTTGTGTAGGGTAACAACATAAATGACCAGAGAAGTTTTGTGTAGGATAACAACATAAATGACCAGAGAAGTTTTGTGTAGGATAACAACATAAATGACCAGAGAAGTTTTGTGTAGGATAACAACATAAATGACCAGAGAAGTTTTGTGTAGGATAACAACATAAATGACCCGAGAAGTTTTGTGTAGGATAACAACATAAATGACCGGAGAAGTTTTGTGTCGGATAACAACATAAATGACCAGAGAAGTTTTGTGTAGGATAACAACATAAATGACCAGAGAAGTTTTGTGTAGGATAACAACATAAATGACCAGAGAAGTTTTGTGTAGGATAACAACATAAATGACCAGAGAAGTTTTGTGTAGGATAACAACATAAATGACCAGAGAAGTTTTGTGTAGGATAACAACATAAATGACCAGAGAAGTTTTGTGTAGGACAACAACATAAATGACCAGAGAAGTTTTGTGTAGGATAACAACATAAATGACCAGAGAAGTTTTGTGTAGGATAACAACATAAATGACCAGAGAAGTTTTGTGTAGGATAACAACATAAATGACCGGAGAAGTTTTGTGTCGGATAACAACATAAATGACCAGAGAAGTTTTGTGTAGGACAACAACATAAATGACCAGAGACGTTTTGTGTAGGATAACAACATAAATGACCAGAGAAGTTTTGTGTAGGATAACAACATAAATGACCAGAGAAGTTTTGTGTCGGATAACAACATAAATGACCAGAGAAGTTTTGTGTCGGATAACAACATAAATGACCAGAGAAGTTTTGTGTAGGATAACAACATAAATGACCAGAGAAGTTTTGTGTAGGATAACAACATAAATGACCAGATAAGTTTTGTGTAGGATAACAACATAAATGACCAGAGAAGTTTTATGTAGGATAACAACATAAATGACCAGAGACGTTTTGTGTAGGATAACAACATAAATGACCAGAGAAGTTTTGTGTAGGACAACAACATAAATGACCAGAGAAGTTTTGTGTAGGACAACAACATAAATGACCAGAGAAGTTTTGTGTAGGATAACAACATAAATGACCAGAGAAGTTTTATGTAGGATAACAACATAAATGACCAGAGAAGTTTTGTGTAGGATAACAACATAAATGACCAGATAAGTTTTGTGTAGGATAACAACATAAATGACCAGAGAAGTTTTATGTAGGATAACAACATAAATGACCAGAGACGTTTTGTGTAGGATAACAACATAAATGACCAGAGAAGTTTTGTGTAGGACAACAACATAAATGACCAGAGAAGTTTTGTGTAGGACAACAACATAAATGACCAGAGAAGTTTTGTGTAGGATAACAACATAAATGACCAGAGAAGTTTTGTGTAGGACAACAACATAAATGACGAGAGAAGTTTTGTGTAGGATAACAACATAAATGACCAGAGAAGTTTTGTGTAGGATAACAACATAAATGACCAGAGAAGTTTTGTGTAGGATAACAACATAAATGACCAGAGAAGTTTTATGTAGGATAACAACATAAATGACCAGAGACGTTTTGTGTAGGACAACAACATAAATGACCAGAGAAGTTTTGTGTAGGATAACAACATAAATGACCAGAGAAGTTTTGTGTAGGATAACAACATAAATGACCAGATAAGTTTTGTGTAGGATAACAACATAAATGACCAGAGAAGTTTTATGTAGGATAACAACATAAATGACCAGAGACGTTTTGTGTAGGACAACAACATAAATGACCAGAGAAGTTTTGTGTAGGACAACAACATAAATGACCAGATAAGTTTTATGTAGGATAACAACATAAATGACCAGAGACGTTGTGTGTAGGATAACAACATAAATGACCAGAGAAGTTTTGTGTAGGACAACAACATAAATGACCAGAGAAGTTTTGTGTAGGACAACAACATAAATGACCAGAGAAGTTTTGTGTAGGATAACAACATAAATGACCAGAGAAGTTTTGTGTAGGATAACAACATAAATGACGAGAGAAGTTTTGTGTAGGATAACAACATAAATGACCAGAGAGGTTTTGTGTAGGATAACAACATAAATGACCAGAGAAGTTTTGTGTAGGATAACAACATAAATGACCAGAGAAGTTTTATGTAGGATAACAACATAAATGACCAGAGAAGTTTTGTGTAGGACAACAACATAAATGACCAGAGAAGTTTTGTGTAGGATAACAACATAAATGACCAGAGAAGTTTTGTGTAGGATAACAACATAAATGACCAGAGAAGTTTTATGTAGGATAACAACATAAATGACCAGAGACGTTTTGTGTAGGACAACAACATAAATGACCAGAGAAGTTTTGTGTAGGACAACAACATAAATGACCAGAGAAGTTTTATGTCGGATAACAACATAAATGACCAGATACGTTTTGTGTAGGATAACAACATAAATGACCAGAGAAGTTTTGTGTAGGACAACAACATAAATGACCAGAGAAGTTTTGTGTAGGATAACAACATAAATGACCAGAGAAGTTTTGTGTAGGATAACAACATAAATGACCAGAGAAGTTTTGTGTCGGATAACAACATAAATGACCAGAGAAGTTTTGTGTAGGACAACAACATAAATGACGAGAGAAGTTTTGTGTAGGATAACAACATAAATGACCAGAGAAGTTTTGTGTAGGACAACAACATAAATGACGAGAGAAGTTTTGTGTAGGATAACAACATAAATGACCAGAGAGGTTTTGTGTAGGATAACAACATAAATGACCAGAGAAGTTTTGTGTAGGATAACAACATAAATGACCAGAGAAGTTTTGTGTAGGATAACAACATAAATGACCAGAGAAGTTTTATGTAGGATAACAACATAAATGACCAGAGAAGTTTTGTGTAGGACAACAACATAAATGACCAGAGAAGTTTTGTGTAGGATAACAACATAAATGACCAGAGAAGTTTTGTGTAGGATAACAACATAAATGACCAGAGAAGTTTTATGTAGGATAACAACATAAATGACCAGAGACGTTTTGTGTAGGACAACAACATAAATGACCAGAGAAGTTTTGTGTAGGACAACAACATAAATGACCAGAGAAGTTTTATGTCGGATAACAACATAAATGACCAGAGACGTTTTGTGTAGGATAACAACATAAATGACCAGAGAAGTTTTGTGTAGGACAACAACATAAATGACCAGAGAAGTTTTGTGTAGGATAACAACATAAATGACCAGAGAAGTTTTGTGTAGGACAACAACATAAATGACCAGAGAAGTTTTGTGTAGGATAACAACATAAATGACCAGAGAAGTTTTGTGTAGGACAACAACATAAATGACGAGAGAAGTTTTGTGTAGGATAACAACATAAATGACCAGAGAAGTTTTGTGTCGGATAACAACATAAATGACCAGAGAAGTTTTGTGTAGGATAACAACATAAATGACCATATATGTGTCTATATTTACATCCATGTAAAGAGTGTATATATATTAACATATAATGATGCATACATTTGTATATAAAAAAATGAATAATGTTTTTTCTTCTTCAACGTTTTGTCCTGCAGTTTTGGCCACGCCAACCAAAGGAAGACAAGCAACTGAAGCTCCTCCCACTCTTCCCGCTGTTAACAATTTAGCTGCTCCACTTATCAGAGTACAAGCTCCTCCCCCCCTACCTGTCCACCCCCACCTGCTTTCACCTGAGTTAGCGCCTCAAACAGCAAACAGCTTGGCCAACCACGTCCCACAATCTAGTCCAGCACCGCCCTCACTCTCCTCACCTAGCCCAGATCCGCCTCCACCTCCACCTCCACCTCCGCCTCCGACCCCACCCCCACCATCTTCTGATCAAGCCCCGCCCACTTGCCAGAGTCCAGGTGAGTACCAGGGTGCAGGATGTGTTGCATAGTGTGTGAGGTGACATTGTGTTGTTGCCTGTGGTCACATGACACCTGGCAGAGGCGGACAGACGCTCCGCCACACCTGGAGGGAGCAGGAAAGGTAAGTTTGTCAACATGTGTCTCCTCAAACTGGACTGGACTCACCCTGTGCTGGTCTTGTCTCAGAGGTGACCTGGGAGGACCAGCAGAGGACAGCAGCTGACGGTACATCACCTCATAGCTCTCATGGCACGCTACAACTCTGATTCATAGTGGCCCTACACTTCATTTATAGTGGGCCTACACTTCATATATAGTGGCCCTACACCTCATTTATAGTGGCCCTACACCTCATTTATAGTGGCCCTACACCTCATTTATAGTGGCCCTACACTTCATTCATAGTGGCCCTACACCTCATTTATAGTGGCCCTACACTTCATATATAGTGGCCCTACACTTCATATATTGTGGCCCTACACCTCATTTATAGTGGCCCTACACTTCACTTGTAGTGGCCTTACACTTCATTTGTAGTGGCCCTACACTTCATTCATTGTGGCCCTACACTTCATTTATTGTGGCCCTACACCTCATTTATAGTGGCCCTACACTTCATTTGTAGTGGCCTTACACTTCATTTGTAGTGGCCCTACACTTCATTTTTTTGTGGCCCTACACTTCATTTATAGTGGCCCTACACCTCATTTATAGTGGCCCTACACTTCATTTATAGTGGCCCTACACTTCATATATAGTGGCCCTACACCTCATTTATAGTGGCCCTACACTTCATTTATAGTGGCCCTACACCTCATTTATAGGGGCCCTACACCTCATTTATAGTGGCCCTACACTTCATTTATAGTGGCCCTACACTTCATTTATAGTGGCACTACACCTCATTTATAGTGGCCCTACACTTCATTCATAGTGGCCCTGCACCTCATTTATAGTGGCCCTACACCTCATTTATAGTGGCCCTACACCTCATTTATAGTGGCCCTACACTTCATTCATAGTGGCCCTACACTTCATTTATAGTGGCCCTACACCTCATTTATATTGGCCCTACACTTCATTTATAGTGGCCTTACACTTCATTTGTAGTGGCCCTACACTTCATTTGTCATGGCCCTACACTTCATTTATAGTGGCCCTACACCTCATTTATAGTGGCCCTACACTTCATTTATAGTGGCCTTACACTTCATTTGTAGTGGCCCTACACTTCATTTGTCGTGGCCCTACACTTCATTTATAGTGGCCCTACACCTCATTTATAGTGGCCCTACACTTCATTTATAGTGGCCCTACACTTCATATATAGTGGCCCTACACTTCATTTATAGTGGCCCTACACTTCATTTGTAGTGGCCCTACACTTCATTTGTCGTGGCCCTACACTTCATTTATTGTGGCCCTACCCTCATTTATAGTGGCCCTACACCTCATTTATAGTGGCACTACACCTCATTTATAGTGGCCCTACACTTCATTCATAGTGGCCCTGCACGTCATTTCTAGTGGCCCTACACCTCATTTATAGTGGCCCTACACTTCATTCATAGTGGCCCTACACCTCATTTATATTGGCCCTACACCTAATTTATAGTGGCCCTACACCTCATTTATAGTGGCCCTACACTTCATTTGTAGTGGCCCTACACTTCATTCATAGTGTCCCTACACCTCATTTATAGTGGCCCTACACTTCATTCATAGTGGCCCTACACCTCATTTATAGTGGCCCTACACTTCATTCATATTGGCCCTACACCTCATTTATAGTGGCCCTACACCTCATTTATAGTGGCCCTACACTTCATTTATAGTGGCCCTACACCTAATTTATTGTGGCACTACACCTCATTTATGGTGGCCCTACACTTCATTTGTTGTGGCCCTACACTTCATTTATAGTGGCCCTACACCTCATTTATTGTGGCCCTACACTTCATTCATAGTGGCCCTACACCTCATTTATAGTGGCCCTACACTTCATTCATATTGGCCCTACACCTCATTTATAGTGGCCCTACACCTCATTTATAGTGGCCCTACACTTCATTTATAGTGGCCCTACACCTAATTTATTGTGGCACTACACCTCATTTATGGTGGCCCTACACTTCATTTGTTGTGGCCCTACACTTCATTTATAGTGGCCCTACACCTCATTTATAGTGGCCCTACACTTCATTCATAG